>NC_140216.1:122500-192500 GCF_951802725.1 Rutilus rutilus | reverse complement strand
ATTTCCCACACGAGGCTGGCAGAGACACACACTGTACGATATTTAGAGCTGAATGAAAAGGGTTATGCATGAAATTATGAGTGAGTTATTTAGAATTTAAGTTGAAATAATGTGAGGAATGTACTTAAATGATTATTTATTGATTAAATCTAGTAATTCAAAGGTTAATAAAATAAAGTAACAAAAAATATCCCAAAAACATTGCATTAAAAAATAGAAAAAATATTATCAAAATTAAATAAAATAAGCGTTCTGGACAAAAGAAATGAAGTATGATTTCAGGGCTTCGGGAAAGACGTGTTCCGGACGGGAGTGACGGATGAGGGATAGTGACACACTCATAAACTGCAGGAGTAATGACCTTTCCTCAGGCGTCCGTGCTCCTGCTCCGCCCAGACCGGGGCGCCGCCCATCGCCTTCTGGAACCTGCACACACACACACACACACACTCACAGTGTTAAGCTCAGATCAGACTCATGGTTCATCAGTCATGATGTTGTGTGTAGGGATGCACGATGATAGCGGCACAACATCGGTATCGGCCGATAAAAGCTTTAAATGACCATCATCGGCTGATATGATCATTTCTGCCGTTGAGCCTTGCCGATAGGGTGGCGTGTTTCCTATGTGCACGTGATGACCGTGCATGAGGGCCAGCAACTTAACATGTGGAGGCATTTCGAGCATGGGCATCAGTCTGGTTTGAGATGTGCTGGGGACAGAGACGCATTTGCAAGTGCATTTTCATCTTCCACAGAGACCTCAAACAGAAGCACAAAGCCTTTCTAAGTGAATTTCGTTTTGTATTAATTGTATCTTAATTTTAATCAATGTTTCATCAACCAATTGCCTGGATTTAATAAATAATAAGTAAAGCAGATAATAGATAATAGATATCACGACACGGAGGCGCCGGCGATTGAACTGGAGCTAGTCTCATAAATGAAACGAAACTCAGCATAGTCTACTCGCCTCACAGACCTGAGAAATATATCTATTATCTACAGAACGCTTGAAATCATATTTTTAAACAGAACAATTCAAAACGAAAGAAAACTATGTAATCCGAAATGTGCATGTCTCTCTGGCGCGTTCACTACTGCGAGGATCGCGAGTCATCGTCAACTTCATCTTTGCAGCTGACACAGAAAACACTTGTTTATTAGTAAACAAGTAAAATGTCTCCTTGCTATATCTGACATATTCATACTTCATTCATTACTTTTGCGGTTCGTTGTGACTGCTTTTAGTTGCTTTATTGGCAGCGCCACCCTTACAGGTTACATGAACGGGTCGCCACTGCATCAGCACCGGAAACAGGGGAGCATTTGGTAGACCTGTTCAAGTAGATGATGTACATTTTTTATTTGAAAATGTATTTTTATTTATTTTACTCCTAAGGACTGAAGTTTGAAGTCTGACCTTAAAAATAAAATGTGGCACTGGCATATAATTTATTCTCCAAGTGAAATAATTTGCCTATTTTTCAGGGGTGAATGTCTGTCTACATTTGTAAAATTATACATTTATGGTAGAATCAAATGTTGTTTTGTTTGTCTTGTGTATTGCCTTATCTACAACACATGAGTGTAATACGGTAAAGGTAGTACAGGAGACAGACTTGGATTTCTCTTCAGTAAAATTAAAGTGTAAATATATCAGGGGGAAAATGTGTATATATATATATATCGGTATCGGCCAAAATTTGTTTGAAAATATCGGCATATCGAATATCGGCCAAAATGCAATATCGTGCATCCCTAGTTGTGTGTGTGTGTGTGTGTGTTTAGGGATTACTGTAGGGATCCCACAGTTTACCCATTGTTCCCGCTGATGCTTCACGTCTTATTGACTGTATCCACTTTTGTCTCCTTAAAGGCTGGCTTTTACGGTTCGGAAGTTTATACAATTGTATTTCTGGGTTATGCAGTTTGTTTGCTGTACACCTCGTCACACAGCAGCTTTTAGCCATTTTTCTGTCTTTTGTTCTAAGTCCTGAATGAGGAGGAGGCAGCCTCTCGCACTGCAGTCAGTGGAGGCCGCTGGACTGTCCCCCGGTGGGCACGGCCTTCAGATGAGGACACGTTGCGCTCCGTCTCTATGGCACTTATGAAGCAGAATAGTGGGTCATATGTCTAATGCTTTTTGAAAACTTAAGGCTTTCTTCTTCAGAAAACGAGTCGGACATCATCACATTTTTGTATACGTTTTTATTAGGGCTGGGCGATTTAAATCGTGAGATTGTTATGCGCATCTCGTCAGTAAAGCCGGTTCCTTGATTAGTAGTAAAGCCATCACCTGCTTTCAGATGGAGCGGCATTTACTACAAAGAGCCGTAGTTAACTGACAAGCTGAGCCATATCGCATTAATATCACGGACGTATCGCCACCGATTATTAATGCGATATGGCTCAGCTTGTCAGTTAACTACGGCTCTTTGTAGTAAATGCCGCTCCATCTGAAAGCAGGTGATGGCGATTTACTACTAATCAAGGAACCGGCTTTACTGACGAGATGCGCATAACAATCTCACGATTTAAATCGCCCAGCCCTAGTTTTTATTTATTTACATTAGTAAGCAGGACATCGTCTTTCCAAACATGATCTGCGCGAAAGAAGAAAAATGAATGCGTCTCTGTCCCCAGCACATCTCTATCCAAACTGACGCTCGTGTGTGTGTGTGTGTGTGTGTGTGACGTACTGATCTCTTAGTCTCTGCTGCAGCTTCTGCTTGGTCATCTTGGTCTCGGCTTCGCTCTTCTTCAAGTCTCTGCGGAACCGATGCGTCATGTCGATCCTGAAACACAAGATCTGGGATTTACTCCTGCAGAGGGTTAGGGTTAGTTAGGGCTAGGTAAGGGTTAGGGTTAGTTAGGGCTAGGTAACCCTAACCCTAAACTCAAGCATCATCTGGAGCGGATCATCATCAGCAGAGCTCTTACTCTTCCTCCAGCTCGTCCTCCTCATCCTCCCACACTGCTCTTCTTCTGTGGTGCTGACGCGCCTCGCTGTCCTCGGAGGAAACACTGCAGACCTCGTCATCCTCCAGTGGAGCCCTGCTGTCCTGCTCACACACACACACACATCAGCATCAGAGCACTTCACACACACACACACACACACACACACACACACACACAAATCAGCATCTAACCCTGCTGTCCTGTTCACACACACACACACATCAGCATCAGAGCACTTCACACACACACACACACACACATCAGCATCTAACCCTGCTGTCCTGCTCACACATATTATATAGCCTACACATATACTTCTATCTGAATGTTTAAGGGAGAGTGCTCTCACACACACACACACACACACACACACAGATCAGCATCACTCTTTAAGGGAGAGTGTTTATGTCAGATATCATGAGTCTCAAGTGTTAAAGTTCTGATGTGTGTCTCATAAACACGTCACGCATAATAATAACAACACAAGATCTAATAAAGCTTCAGACATGCACAGTGTGTGTGTTGTTGTACCGATGAAGTGTGTTGTTGTACCTGCGCGAGTGTGTGTGTGTGTGTGTGTGTGTGTGTGTGTGTGTGTGTGTGTGTGTGTGTGTGTGTGTGTGTGTTGTTGTTGTACCTGCGCGAGTGTGTATGTGTGTGTGTGTTGTTGTTGTCGTACCTGCGCGAGTGTGAGTGTGTGTGTGTGTGTGTGTGTGTGTGTGTGTGTGTGTGTGTGTTGTTGTTGTACCTGCGCGAGTGTGTATATGTGTGTGTGTTGTTGTTGTTGTTGTACCTGCGCGAGTGTGTGTGTGTGTGTGTGTTGTTGTTGTACCTGCGCGAGTGTGTGTGTTGTTGTTGTCGTACCTGCGCGAGTGTGTGTGTGTGTGTGTGTGTGTGTGTGTGTGTGTGTGTTGTTGTTGTACCTGCGCGAGTGTGTGTGTTGTTGTTGTCGTACCTGCGCGAGTGTGTGTGTGTGTGTGTGTGTGTGTGTGTGTGTGTGTGTTGTTGTTGTTGTACCTGCGCGAGTGTGTCCGCGAGCCGCTCCTCCGCGCCGAACACGAGCTCCTCCAGGCGCCTGACGGACGCGTCCTCCCCGCCGAGCGTCGCGCACAGCTCCGCGTGCCTCTGCTGTTTACCGCGCTCCTCCGACGCGCACAGCTCCGCGTGCCTCTGCTGTTTGCCGCGCTCCTCCGACGCGCTCGCGACGCTCAGCGGCCTCTTCGCCCGCTTCCTCTGGTTCCTAACGACAGGCGCTGGCGAATCCATCATGACACGCGCTAATACACTCCTTCAGTCAGTGCTGGAATACAGAGAACCTCGAGGACGCGACATGTGCGCTGCACTTCCGGTGAGAGAGAGAGAGAGAGAGAGAGAGAGAGAGAGAGAGAGAGAGAGAGAGAGAGAGAGAGGGAGTAACAGCGCCACCCGCTGGACAGGAGCTGGTAAAGTCACCATGAAATCCTGCCCTGCGTCTCAGTGGTCATACTATCCGTCCTAAACAGTGTGTGAGATTAAAATAAGTGTGTTCTAAAGCATAGTGTGTTGAAGAGAGTGTGCCAGAAGTCCCCGGAGGGTCTACTATTCCCGGTGGATTTTGGAGGTGTGGATCCGTGCTCACTATAGGCCTAATGTAGCCCCGCCCCTTCTCAGCGCAGGGCCGGTCTGTGTTACCACAGCGATCTTGCGGATTTATGAATGAACGGCTCGTTTTAAAATCTTCCCGGTCGGCTGACATTTGTTAAGACATCTGCTTTAAACATTACAGTCCTCATGATAACTTTCGTTCACTCTGCAATAAGTAAATCCACTTCCCCAGCGAATCACTCCTCGACAGCGATGCCACAGAGATATACACAGCGACCGCAACAACGGAAGTTCAAAGACAATATTCCAGAGATGCTGCGCGCTTTTCTCTGGCGCATGAGGGCTATAACAGCTAATATTACCCACAAGCCACTGCGCTTTGGAGGAGGATCCAGTTCAGAACTACAAACACAAGTAAAAAGTGTTCAGAAAACTACAAACATGGCGGATGTGCGCGACTGACGGTGAGAGATTTAGATGAAGGTTTGATTAATAAAAGTTTAACCTGATAAAAAAATATTTATGTAATGTTATCCGTGTTATATTTCATCTGCAATAGCACTGTAGATGTTTATAAAGATCCGTTTGGCCACTGACTTTTAAATGCATCATTATGAGGAGAGTCTCCGCAAGACCCGCGACTGCAGATCAACGTGATCCTGCATTTCTCTCCAAGACAGAAGGAAATTAATGAAATGTGGAGTTTAACTGTGTCAAGATGATTGACAGGTCAGTTTACAGTGTCAAGATGATTGACAGATCAACCGTTAAAGACACAGTTGTATGACGTGAGAGTTTTTCCCTAAGCTTGTCTACTTTTTCTTCACAGAAAGGCTTCATACTCTTAGGGCGCAGTATACGCAGGCGAATGCCCTTCCCTCGCGATACTAACTTCCCAACCAGATGGGCTGGATAGTATTCTGCATGTTCTGATCCAATCTGACCTCTGACCTGTAACCCTGCCTGAATCATAATCATAATAAGCTTTATAAATAAGCGTGACTGGACTCAGTCTCGGTCACTCGGTTATACAGTCAAACCAACATCCACTCACACACCTTCAGCACTCCTCACATCATCACAGTTTATTCACTATAGTTCAGAAAATGCTAATAAAACATGAGCAGAACTCAGAGTTATGAACTCAGCTGGTGTTTGACTGGTTTTGTCCGTCCTTCTGTTAGACTCTCACAGATATTATGTGTATGCTAGGAGATGTGTTTTAGTCTAGCTTTGAACTGACAGAGTGTGTCTGCTTCCCGGACAGGGTTAGGGAGACTGCTCCAGAGTTAGGGTGCTGAACAGGAGAAGGATCTGCCGCCAGCAGTCGGTTTAGATATTCTAGGTATTAGTTTAGAGATCGCAATAGACGTGAAGGACTATAATGCGTTAAGAGCTCGCTCAAGCACTGCGGAGATAAACCATTTAGTGCTTTGTAAGTAATCAGCAATATTTTAAAATGAATACAATGTTTAATAGGGAGCAAGTGCAGTGTTGACAGAACCGGGCTAATATGGTCATACTTCTGAGCCTACAGAACCCTCTCGATGCTAAACTGGGTCGTCTCGATCACTTGGATCCGCTGGAGTTGATATACTATTTACTTATTTTCCCTTACAAATGTATTTAATGCAGCATTCTATATGTATAAATGTGTCTTTGGGTTGTTTTAAATGTAAAAAATAATAATTCATATTTCATAGAGTTGTTTGAGGTGGTAAATTAAACGGATATGCAGTGAAGTCACAATCGCGTTGCATTGTGGGATGTGGAGCTGTGAGGTGGACATGGACTCGCTCCGGGTCGAGGGTCGGACAAACCTCAGTCCGGATCCCGTGGGATTGTCCGGAGGGCCGTGCGTAGGTCCTGCGCGAGTGCATGTCTATAAGCGGAGTGGAACGCAGCCTCAGCCTCGTGTGTCAGATACCTCTCCTCCTGTTTCACCAGCTGTGGGATATTCCTGCCAGAGGATCTCGGCCCTCGGATGACTCTGGAAATAAAGCTGTCCCAGTTAGCACTAATATACAGCGTGTCAGAACGCACTAACAAACATAAAACTCGGTTAATTATTAACCTTTGACTGGAAGAATCTTGATCTAAAGGGTTTAAGGGTTGAAGATTAGTTTACACTGCAGTGGTTTAGATTTATTATTCCACACAGTAATAAGAAAATCTATAATTGTGTTTGGAAGAGCAGGAATATCAGGCCATTATTTCATCAAGGAGGTTTAATACTTTACTATCTTTAAAATTAAATGGATTCAGAATTGTATCATATCTAATAACAAACTGTGGTATTATATCCCAGAATTATAGTTTGGTTAGGGTCAGAGATCAGCGATGGCTCCAGATCACGGCTTCTCCTCACATTAAAACATCTTACTTGATCTGGACAAACTGAGCATCGTTAGAAAGATTAAAGCTGCGATATTCACTGTTCATGATAAAATGCAGTGACATTCATTTCTTAATAAATGCCAGGAGTGCAAAATAATCCGTCTGTAATGTTGCCTAGAACAGTGGTTCCCAAACCTGTCCTGAAGGACCCCCAACACTGCATGTTTTCTTTTTCTCCCTAATCAAACACACCTGATTCAACTCATCAGCTCATTAACCCATGTGATAATATGCAGTGTTGGGGGTCCTTCAGGACAGGTTTGGGAACCACTGGCCTAGAATATCATCACTCATATGCAGTCAGTCACGTCTTCTCAGGTTATCTGAGTTCGCATGGGCGTACGACACAGATGTTAGTTCACAGTGCGCATATGTGGAGAAATATTGATTTATTATCACGTTTTGAAAATATTTCGTCATACTGGAAACCCTTTCTCTTAGGGCTGAACGATTAATCGCACTTCACATGTAATCGCACATGTAATCGAGATGGCTTATCGTGATGTTAAAAACGCGAAGGCTGTGATCATTAGTAATGTGCAGCGTGTCAGTGACGTACGGCTCAGGAAACACGGCTCGCTCCGACAGCACTGCGAGCTCGAGTCGCTTATAACGTGCATTTGACAAACAACATCTTTCCTGAAGCATTTATGAACCTCTCGTCCAACAACAGACAACATTAATAACATGCATTTCCTCCAAACTCACTTCATGAGGACAGCTGAGCTCCTCCTGTGAGATGATGAGCTTCTGACACAGAATAAGGCAGTCGTGTGTTTATTACTCATGTTTAATCAAAGCGTTTCAGTCTCCTGTTTATTCAGAGACAGCGATAGGGGTTTCCTACCAGACTCTCGTACATTTCATTTGTACAGAGAGTCTGGCCTCTCTCCATTGACAAGCGTTAACTTCCTTGTAGGGAACTCTGTTGAAGTTTAAAACTATTGGATCTGACCAGAGTCACTCTGGATCTGCCATAACCAATTGCTAACGTTTGGTCGTGACGTATGTCAACTCAAACTAGCGCACGATCTCAACGTCATCGTTCTCAGCCACTCCCTCTGTTCGCTGATTGGACCGGTTAAAAATTGATCGGAGAAAACCAAAGAATACACCACAATCCCAGACGGAGTTACTGAAGGAAAATGAAATTGAGCGGAAGCACGTAGGAGGGCGGAGCCAGGCTAGCGGTTTCCTGGAATGATGCGCATTATTGCACTTCTGAGGCAGGGCATATTTATCGTGTGTGTGTGTGTGTGTGTGTGTGTGTGAGAGCGCCCTCTGGTGTTCAGAGGGATATGTGGTGTGTGTGTGTGTGTGTGTGTGTGAGAGCGCCCTCTGGTGTTCAGAGGGATATGTGGTGTGTGTGTGTGTGTGTGTGTGTGAGAGCGCCCTCTGGTGTTCAGAGGGATATGTGGTGTGTGTGTGTGTGTGTGTGTGAGAGCGCCCTCTGGTGTTCAGAGGGATATGTGGTGTGTGTGTGTGTGTGAGAGCGCCCTCTGGTGTTCAGAGGGATATGTGGTGCGTGTGTGTGTGTGAGAGCGCCCTCTGGTGTTCAGAGGGATATGTGGTGTGTGTGTGTGTGTGTGAGAGCGCCCTCTGGTGTTCAGATGGATATGTGGTGTGTGTGTGAGAGCGCCCTCTGGTGTTCAGAGGGATATGTGGTGTGTGTGTGTGTGTGTGTGTGTGTGTGTGTGTGAGAGCGCCGTCTGGTGTTCAGAGGGATATGTGGTGTGTGTGTGTGTGTGTGTGAGAGAGCGCCCTCTGGTGTTCAGATGGATATGTGGTGTGTGTGTGTGTGAGAGCGCCCTCTGGTGTTCAGAGGGATATGTGGTGTGTGTGTGTGTGTGAGAGCGCCCTCTGGTGTTCAGAGGGATATGTGGTGTGTGTGTGAGAGCGCCCTCTGGTGTTCAGATGGATATGTGGTGTGTGTGTGAGAGCGCCCTCTGGTGTTCAGAGGGATATGTGGTGTGTGTGTGTGTGTGTGTGTGTGTGAGAGCGCCCTCTGGTGTTCAGAGGGATATGTGGTGTGTGTGTGTGTGTGTGAGAGAGCGCCCTCTGGTGTTCAGATGGATATGTGGTGTGTGTGTGTGTGAGAGAGCGCCCTCTGGTGTTCAGAGGGATATGTGGTGTGTGAGAGCGCCCTCTGGTGTTCAGATGGAGCAGTATTTACTCCACTGACGAGCTGCGCACATGATAATCGCAGCCTTTGCCAGATCATGTGCGGTTTTATTGCGATTAGTCGTTCAGCCCTACTCTCTTTTCATTTCCACAGAATCCTGCGATCTGAAGGTCTGGAGCGTTTACAGCGAGCTCTGTGTCTCTCATTCGCCGTTGTTCTGGAATATTCTGTCTGAGATTTTCAGTGACGTGTGGAGCTGACATGAATATTCATGAGAGTTTCATGTCAAAGTAACTGAATATCAGCGAACGCTACATAAGTAACATTTCTACACCTTGAAACAAGAAGCTAATAAACGCACGAATACGATGATATATGGTTTGTGTGTGATTTTCCAGTGACTGCAGCTCTTACACACAGTCTGAGACACACACTTCTTTACATGATATGCATCACATAAGCATTATGACATTGTGACTTTGTGACATTGTGATGATGGCATGCCTGTCATTTATTTCCTATGCAATTTATAAATAGTAAGTGCCTCTGGCCTCTGCCCAAGAAGACTGCCGTCTGAACAATGCTTTAAATGGTTATGCACTGTATTATATAATCAAGTCCAGTCTGCAATGTTTAATATGATCTGAGTCTTGACCTGTAAACGCTCAGTGTTGGCTTTGATGCTTCTGTGTCATTCAGAAGCTTCAGCCTTTTTATTTTGGGTTTGTCCTTCATGCGCTGCTGCCAGAACGGGGTGTCTGATGTGACGGAATTAAGTTTCTCCTCATATGCAACTTTATATTAATAAATCTCTGTCAAGCTAACGTTTACAAGCTCTGCTGTACACACACCGCTTCTCTCTGTTGCTATGGAATAATAAAGATATTAAATATAAGAATAGAAGACTTGAATATTGGCTTATAAATAATGTTTTATAGTTGCTTCTCCGTGACGGTCTCTTACTTTCACATGGAGAATGTCTGGATAAATGAAACTTCCGGTATATTTGCAGTGGATTGTGCAGCTGATACTGTACATCTGAATATCACTATTGACTTCAGTCTAAAGATGGTACAAGTAATGTTGATAAAAATGCAACAATAGTTTCCTCAGATTTTCCGTTCTTTCGGGACATTCGGTGGGATTTCATTCAGCAGATTCTGGGTCATTATAAGATTCATGATATTTCATATGCATTATATTTACCCAGTAAATCAGGTCATAAAAAGATTTAAGAAAGATATTGATTTGAAATGTGTGTTTTGTAATGTGAATCATGAGAGTTTTTATTTTTGTATCGTTCTGGTGTAATTTTAAGGTATTTTTAAGGAGATTTCTGGAACTGACATTACTTTGAGGACAAAAATATTTTTTACGATGAGCCTTTAGAAAAGATGTTTTGTTCTTATTTGTTTATTATTTTAGAGAAATATCACAATCATAAATGCCTAGGATGAAAAAATACACCTAGTTTTGTACCATTAAAGTTTGAGCTTTGTTAGTATCTTAGAGCGTTGGAGGAACACCGAGGCAAAACACTACAGATTGTTGTAAAGCCTTTTTAAGGATTTCAATACCCCATGTATATAGGTCTTCATTTTTGTGTTATTTTGTTGTTTATTTATTTTATATATTTGTATTAGTAGTAGTAGTATTTTATGATCATTTTTACTGATTTTATTGCTATATTATTATATTTATTATTATTTTTATTTGTTGGTTTAAGATATGAATATAATGTTTCATCGCTCGTCGTCGGCCACGCCCCCGCCACGCCCCCTGTCCGCCTTTATAAAAGAGGCGCACGCGCACTGCGCTCTCTGTCTCCGGTCGCTTTCCGTCCTCAGGATCCGCTTCACGAACGCCTCATCGAGTCCGTAAGGTGTGAGTTTTCATCCGTTTTCACGTGTTTGGTTTCATAAGTGCACTCTCATTTCCTTCGTTTGTGTCGTGATAGCACTGTGGCTTTATTCGCTGATTGTGTGGTCTGCACGCCCTCTCTCTCTCTCTCTTTCTCTCTCTTTCTCTTTCTCTCACACACACACACACACACACACACACACACACACTTTAGGCCTAGATTATAGTAGTGCGACAGAATCATGTTTAATCGTGGAAATGGACCCGTTACATGAATCACTGCATGAACATCTGTAACCTCTGTAACATGCGGCTGCCCGTCTGAAACTGAGCGCTACTGCGCATGCGGGAGTCTGTCTGAAGCGCTACTGCGCATGCGGGAGAATATCTGCCGCGCGTCTCGCATTTCTCTGACTGGATTCAATCTGAACTTGTCGAATGTGAAGTTTGGCTTAATTCAAACATAAATAAGATCGTGCTATTATGTGAATGCAGTCCGCTGTAGACACATTCTCTTGTGCCAGTCTTGTGCAAAAGTAACGTCTGATCGAAACGATAAGTTTATACTTTTAGAGGGTGAGAAGAGAACACTTCCATTGTGCCGTTCAGCGGAATCTGCTGTGCGCATGTGCGAGATCTTTACCCGTGGCGGGTGTCACGTGACTTGCTTTGATGGCAGGGAAATTACGTGTGTGTCACCAGGACAAAAGAGCTGCACTCGACCTGATCACTCTTACACTAACATGTGCACACACTCGTACTACTGAATATCACCATAATTATATTATTCAATAATACATACAGAACGGTTACAACACGCTTAGATCCAATCAATATTAAAATAATTACAATTTTGAAACGAGAAATCATGAAAGTTTGAAACTCACTGTTTGATTTTTCTGACTCAATCTGTCCATCATCCCTCCAGCAGTTCACGTGTGTGTGTGCACGCGCGCTCTCCTCAGACTCGTGTGTGTGTTCTTCTCTCCTCAGACTCCTGTGTGTGTGTGTGTGTGTGTGTGTGTGTGTGTGTGTGTGTGCACGCTCTCCTCAGACTCCTGTGTGTGTTCTTCTCTCCTCAGACTCCTGTGTGTGTGTGTGCGCGCGCTCTCCTCAGACTCCTGTGTGTGTGTTTCTTTCCTCAGACTCGTGTGTTTGTGTGTGTTCTTCTCTCCTCAGACTCGTGTGTGTGTTTCTTTCCTCAGACTCGTGTGTTTGTGTGTGTTCTTCTCTCCTCAGACTCGTGTGTGTGTGTGTGTGTGTGTGTGTGTGTGTGTTTCTCTCCTCAGACTCGTGCGCGCTCTCCTCAGACTCGTGTGTTTCTTTCCTCAGACTCTTGTGTGTGTGTGTTCTTCTCTCCTCAGACTTGTGTGTGTGTGTGTGTGTGTGTGTGTTTCTTTCCTCAGACTCTTGTGTGTGTTCTTCTCTCCTCAGACTTGTGTGTGTGTGTTCTTCTCTCCTCAGACTCATGTGTGTGTGTGTGTGTGTGTGTGTGTGTGTGTGTGTGTGTGTGTGTGTGTGTGTGTGTGTGTGTGTGTGTGTGTGTGTGTGTGTTCTCTCCTCAGACTCGTGTGTGTGTGTTCTCTCCTCAGACTCGTGTGTGTGTGTGTGTGTGTTCTCTCCTCAGACTCGTGTGTTTCTTTCCTCAGACTCTTGTGTGTGTGTGTTCTTCTCTCCTCAGACTTGTGTGTGTGTGTGTGTGTGTGTGTTTCTTTCCTCAGACTCTTGAGTGTTCTTCTCTCCTCAGACTTGTGTGTGTGTGTGTGTGTGTTTCTTTCCTCAGACTCTTGAGTGTTCTTCTCTCCTCAGACTCGTGTGTGTGTTCTTCTCTCCTCAGACTCGTGTGTGTGTTTCTTTCCTCAGACTCTTGAGTGTTCTTCTCTCCTCAGACTCGTGTGTGTGTTCTTCTCTCCTCAGACTCGTGTGTGTGTTTCTTTCCTCAGACTTGTGTGTGTGTGTGTGTGTGTGTGTGTGTGTGTTCTTCTCTCCTCAGACTCATGTGTGTGTGTTCTCTCTCCTCAGAGTCATCATGGCTGGTAAAGTCGAGCGCTCCTTCATCGCCATTAAGCCTGACGGCGTGCAGCGAGGCCTGATGGGAGAGGTCATCAAGCGCTTCGAGCAGAAGGGCTTCCGCCTGGTGGCCGCCAAGTTCCTGCAGGTGTGTGTTTGTCAGCAGCGCATGCTAACGCTCTCCTCACTCATGCTAACGGTCTCTGTGTGCCCATGCTAACGTGTCTCTGCTCGCAGGCGTCTGAGACTCTGCTGAAGGAGCACTACATCGACCTGAAGGACATGCCCTTCTACGCCGGGCTGGTGAAGTACATGGCCAACGGGCCGGTGCTGGCCATGGTGAGCCATCGACGACCTGTAGCTGTATCCTAATGAAGCGTGCGACGCTAATGAAGCGTGTGATGCTAACGTGTGTGTCCGCAGGTGTGGGAGGGCCTGAGTGTGGTGAAGATCAGCCGCGTGATGCTCGGCGAGACCAACCCCATCGACTCCAAGCCCGGCACCATCCGCGGTGATCTCTGCATCGAAGTGGGCAGGTGTGTGTGAGCGCGAGGATAACCCGTGTCGGGTTTAACTCATTACTGGAGTTATGCACTGAGATTACTTTACCATTATATTACAAAATATCTAAGTTACTACTTCAAATAAGTAACCACAGTTTATTTTCCACATTTGTTGACTGACAGCTCTCCTGTCCTCATGTTGAGTGAAATAAAGTGTGTGTAAACATGATGGTTATTTCAGTTCTAGACTAAATGTGAACATGCATTTACTAAGTAACGCAATTAGGTACTTTTTTTGAGTAATGCAATATTGCAATGCATTACTTTAAAGTTCCCCACCCTGAGAATGACCTGAGGTGTGTGTGTGTGTGTGCTTCAGGAACCTGATCCACGGCAGCGACTCGGTGGCCGCCGCTACTAAAGAGATCGCCCTGTGGTTTAAGCCTGAGGAGCTGGTGAGCTACACAAGCTGCGCGCAACCCTGGCTCTACGAGTGAACACACACATCGACCCCCGCTGGAGTGTGTGTGTGTGTGTCTGTCTGTCTCAAGCACTTGTTTAAATAAAACCTGGAATCTCACTTTCATATATTCTTCTCTTTATTCAATCATTCTCCAAACTAGCTTTTGTTTTGAATCCGCCCTGACGTGACGAGCATCAGAAGACCGTCCGCTGGATTGAGTTGTTGGTTGCATGAATAAAAAATCCCTAATGTCAATTAATAAAATTAAAATGCAAAGTTGAATTATGGATTGGTAGGGTTTAGCCTTAATGTTATCTAGAAGCTCAAACTATTTCAACATTTGCACTTAGCAGATTTATTCAAGCTCTCAGTCTCTCTGCCACCAATAAAACACAACTGGTAAATCCTCCAGATATCATTTTTCAAGAAAGGAACACAGTTGTGAGGATACTGCCGTTTCTAGTATCTTTGACAGAAAAGGTAGATTTGAGATCGGCCTGTAATTGACTAATTCTGAAGGATCAAGTTGTGTTTTTTTAACAAGCGGTTTAATCATAGCCAGCTTAAAGGTTTTTGGAACGTATCCTAGAGACAAAGATGAATTAATGATATTAAGAAGAGGATCTATGACCTCTGGAAGCATCTCTTTCAGTAGCTTAGTCGGTATAGGGTCTAACATACATGTTGTAGATTTAGATGATTTAATGAGTTTAGTAAATTCTTCCTCTTCTATAGCAATAAATGAATAGAATTTTTCCTCAGGGAGACTACAATGCACTGCCTGATGCGATACTGTAGTAGACGGTTGCATAATTATAATTTTGTCCCTGATATTATCAATCTTATAAGTGAAGAAGTTCATAAAGTCATTACTGCTGTGTTGCTTGGAAACTTCTGGGCTTGCCTTGAAGCTTTATTTTTCGTTAGTTTAGCCACCGTTTCAAATAAATACCTTGGCTTTTGTTTATTTTCTTCTAATAGGGTTGAAAAATAAGCAGATCTAGCAGATTTTAAGGCCTCTCTGTAAGCAATCGAGCTCTCCTAGTTTTGTTTTCTTCCAGTTGCGCTCCATCTCTCTGGCTGCTCTCTTAAGGGCCGAGTGTGCTCGCTGTACCACGGCGTTGGACTATTTTCTTTAATCTTCTTTAAGCGCAACGGAGCAACTGTGTGCACAACTAAAGTGCTGGAAAAGAGAGAGTTAAAAGTTTCTGTTGCAATATCGAGTTCTTCTAAGCTATCCGGGATGCTGAGATGATGAAACTGATCAGGAAGATTATTAATAAAGCGATCTTTAGTGGCAGAAGTGATAGGTCTCACATATTTATAACACAGAGTCAGCTTTGCAGCCTTGGCTAACTGAAGTTTACACGAGACTAGATAATGATCTGAGATGTCATCGCTCTGCTGCAGAATTTCAACGGCATCAACATCTATTCCGATATGATTAAATACTGTTAAAATCATATTACTTGTTGGAAATGAAGTCTGGTTTCTCGCAAGCTTTTATTCTCCATTCTGTCACTGGTGGAGTTTTGGTTCCTGTCGCTTTTGGACATTTATTCAACAATATTATTGATCTCCTGCATTAACACGATTAAATGAGAACTGAGCTGAGCTGGACGATGACATCACGGTTTACAACCAAATAACTTGTTTACAACAAAAATGAAGCATCACTGAACTTACTTAAGCTGGACTGTGACGATATTTTCTTCTGGAAACAAACTTTGTTGCATTATTTTCCTGTTATCTCTGTAAAGTTGATTTGAAACACTCTGTTGCAAAAGCGCTTTATAAATAGGCCTAAATGTGACGACGTCTAGTCAGCTTTATTTCCACAGCGCTTAAAGCACAGATTGTTTCAAAGCAGCTTTACAGAGAAAACAGGAAAATAATGCAAACAGAATTAAATTCAAAGCAGAGCTCTGAATAATTCAACTTAATAATTACTGTTTTCTATTGTCTTTTTAGAGCTCTCTAAAAAGACAATAGAAAACAGTAATTATTCAGTTGAAGTGAGTTCAGTTTCATTCAATGCGAGTTCAGTTCAGAAAGCACTGATGACATCAGTTCAGTTCTCATACAGCAGATTAATAATAGTGCTGAATATTAAGTGTTCTCGACTAATGAAGCCAGAGGCAGGAACTCAAACTCCATCAGGATAGAGGAAAACCCTCAGGAAAATCCAGACTCAGACACTATCCAGAGTCAGTTCTGATTATGGTCCAGACTGCATCACCAGTCGGACTAGATCGATATCTTTCATAATATTTAATTCATTCTTTCACTCATTTAGCTCTGTTTTGTGTTTTCCTTCTCCGCTGGAATTCAAACAGCAGTTTCTCTCGTCTTCTCTGTCTCTCACACACACACACACACACACACACACACTAGTTCAGCCTGTCAGTCTCGCTCGACGGCTTTCATCTCAAAGGAACAGACTCATCGCGGACAGAGACACTGAACCACATTCACTGGACAACAACAACAGAAGAGAGTCAGAAACATTTCATATTCAGCACAGATACAGCAACGGTAAGTGATTATGTGAGATGTTTGACTGTGTATATTCTCAAAGTTCTGTTGTTGAAGGCTGGTGTTACACGAGTTTAAATCAAATCATTATCACAGTTCTCCGCTAAATCCAGTTCATGTTAAATCAGTTCATAAAGCGTCTGATATTCATCTGTAATAACCGTCAGCTGTCAATCATCCATGCGAGAGTTTGGTCTGGAGAGGATGAAGAGCTCAAGAGAAAACACTTCATCCATTCTGTACTTGGGGACATTTAATATTCAACTATATTATTGATCTGCCTTAGTTAAGGTGGACGATGAAGCTATTTTCTTCTAGAAACAAACTTTGTTGTATTATTTTCATGTTATCACTGTGAAGCTGCTTTGATATAATCTGTATTGTAAAAAGCGCTGTATAAATAAAGGTGACTTGACTTGCTACACGAGACACTGACTGTTACCATAAAAACAGTCTTTAAAACTAAAAAAACACCTGCTAACTGCTCGAACAAACTGGACCTTTGAGGATACAATGCAATTATTATATTAAATGACATTAAGTGCATCTTATGCATGGAACATATCTTATGTATGTTGGAACAATAATTATGCAACCTCACTAAAGCTCAACCAGACATTGTTCAACCTGACTTTCAGCATTTTACAAAATGTTAGTGCAGACGACCTTTGTTCTGAGATATGTGCACATCTAATTCATGATGATTGCGCATTCAGACACTCCCGCTGAAAAGACCAGCTTACAGTTTCCATACTGGTTCCTACTGGTTTTGTCTGGTTCTACGTGTTTAGTCTATAGATATGAGTGTTTGAATATATATGTGCACAGGCGTGTAGTCTTTCTTTACAAATTGGCCTCAACAAATGACTTGTCTGGTAATACAGCGTAATACAGAATTATTTGTCACTTCCTGCGGATCCATGTGAACTGGAATTATCCCGACAATGTTTTATCCGTACAGAGGCCTTCCCAGGGAGAGACTAGCGACACTTCAGGACTGCGGTGTCGTCGTGTCCAGGCGCAGGTCTGGAGTGTGTGTGTGTGTGTGTGTGTGTGTGTGAGAGTGTGTCCAGGCGCAGGTCCTGCATCAGATCTGGAGTGTGTGTGTGTGTGTGTGAGTGTGTTGTCGTCGTGTTCACCTCTATAGCAGGAGCTGAAGCCACAGAGAACGTTCAAATTGACATATTCATTCATTTTCCCAAGAACAAAAATAAACTTCATTCAAAGAGAAAACATTTTTTTCTGACTCTGACAGATATTTGTTCTTGTTTTACGCCCAAACTCACTTCAGTTGATGATTTTCAGTCCAAATGAGTTTTTACTCAATTGGTTTATTCACAATGTGAAGTTTCTTGCCGATTGGTAATAAACTGAGTCGCTGACGGTGGATAAATGAGTGTGTCCTTCCTCCCTCCCTGAAGTGTGCTGTCAGCTGGCTAATCTCTGTGTGTGTGTGTGTGTGTGTGTGTGTGTGTGTGTTCTGCAGGATCATCAGATGGAGGACGACCTCTCCTCTGAACAGGACCTCTCCTGCTCCATCTGTCTGGATCTCTTCATCCAGCCGGTCTCCACTCCCTGCGGACACAACTTCTGCCAGGCCTGCATCGGGGGCTACTGGGCCTCGGGCTCCGGCTCCGGCTCGGGTTCGGGCTCCGGCTCGGTGTTCTGCTGCCCGCTGTGCAAGCGCGAGTTCCAGGAGCGGCCCGAGCTCAGCATCAACCGTGTGCTCGCACACATCACACAGAAGTATAAAGAGATGCGGTACGGCGGGCCACCCGAACCCATGCCGAGGCAGAGAGTCTCTAACGGAGCCGGTCCCGGAGTCTCTACACCCGGAGCCGGTCCCGGAGTCTCTACACCCAGAGCCGGTCCCGGGGAGCTGATCATGTGTGACGTGTGCAGTGGCGTGAAGAGACCGGCCGTGCGCTCCTGCATCACCTGCACCGCCTCTTACTGCGAGCTGCACCTGCTCCCGCACCAGAACACACTCTTCTACTCCTCGCACCGGCTCCTGGACCCCCTCGAGGCCCTCAGGGGCCGAACCTGCCCCGAACACGGGCGCCTGCTGGAGGTCTACTGCCGCACCGACCAGAAGTGTGTGTGTGCCATCTGTGTGCTGGAGGAGCACCGCACACACACCACTGTGTCCGTGCAGACGGAGCGCGCCAGCAAACAGGTGCTACTCCTGATCCATGCACTCACAGAGAGGAAACACGTGCCGTCTAACGTGCTGTTCACACGACACCGTGTTCAACTAAAAACATACAACTTTTTATGCGTTTTGGCCGTTCGTTTACATGACAACGGCATTTTGGGTGCTTGAAAACGCAAACTTTTGAAAACGGGTTTCAAACTGCAAGGTTTTGAAAACGGTCCCTGAGTAAACAACTAATTAGGCCACGTCTACATTAATCCGGATACATTTGAAAATGCCGTTTTCATTTAAAAACGTTCTCCGTCCACACTAGCGTTTCTGCCGTTTCAGTGTGGATGAGAAGCTTTTGGAAAACGCCTGAAAACGCTAAATTCACCTTTACTGCTCATGCGTAAAACCTCACAGAAGCTCACTGAGATGCAGACGGGAAAATAAATAATAAAGTTATCGTGCAATTCTTCTGACAGGATCATTTTATTTAGCAAAATATCTCAGCATTCACTGATGCGTCCAGGTCGCTCTCACTCACCATTCTTTGTTTGGTCTGAAACGCCTAAACTGCTCTCATGTTTTACCGCAGGACAGCAAATGTGAGTGTATTTCTGTCATCTTTGCAGGACTGTGATATGAAGAGTGTGTAAAGTAACATATTTTAGCAACTGTGTGAAAGTAAATAGCACATAACAGGCACAATATCAGTATAAACATGAATATCTATTGGTACAATAATGGTCACATGACTTAACTTACGTCATCGCTTTGACAGTCCACACTACAGCGCGAAAACAGCGTTTTCAAATGTATCCACTTTGGAGAGCATTTTCAAAAAGGTTTGTTTTCATTAATAAACACGCCGTCTCAGTGTGGACGCAAGGCCAAAACCAAGAGAAAAAAGATGTGTTTTCAAACGAGCACATATTAGTGTGGACAAGGCCTGAGAGATGAATGTGTTTTCTCTTCGCAGAGACTCCTGGGGAAAACAGAGCTGGACCTTCAGACGTGTATCGACAACAGACAGGCTCAGCTGACGGAGATGAAGAACAAACTACACGACTTGCAGGTCCATTTTAAAACTCCAGTCCGTCGTACAATTTACATTATGTAGATGAATGAAATATATATAGTGTAGCGAATGGAGTGAGAATGGAGCAGTTTTAATGCTCTTTTATCAACTCGAGCACCTGTGTGGCCGATGCTCTTGCCTCACACAGTCCAGCGAACCTCAAACTTCTGGAACATTTTTCCCCAGATCCCGTCAACACGTCACAGACTCATTCCTCAGAAGAACAGCCCATGCCTTAAAGCCCCACACAACCAGAACACATAACACATGAAAGAACATATACAGTACATGCAACCTAGATCACACCTGATATAGAACATAAACAGTCTGTTTACCCATTACATCCACCCCCGCTCTCTCCATTGGGCCTCCTACAGGGAACTGTTGCAGGGGAGCGAGGGACTGGTCATCACACAACCATCACACCGCCGACAAAAATCCCACAAGCCCCCAGTAAAAACCACTTACGAGGTCCAGTGACTGGGGTATGAGTCCTTCCTGGTGACCTCATCAAGGCGCCTTTAGTCAACGCAAAACCTCCACTGCCCCCCCTTCTTAGGCACCATGACCACCGGTGCGGCCCACGCGCTCCCGGACGGCTCAATAATCCCTGCTCGCTGCATGTCTAACAAGGCCTTATCAGTAGCGTCCTGACGGGCAAAAGGGAGCCTCCGGGGCCGCAGCCTAATGGGCATGGCATCCCCAGTCTCAATTCCGTGCTGGGCCAGGTGTGTTCGCCCCACATCCCCTTCCCCAAATGCGAAACAATGTTGGAAATCAACCAACATCTACCTGTGGTGGACTGGTGACAGCGCTGGGGTGGGTTGGCGAGTGCAGTGTGTGATGCTCTAGTGTCCTCAGGTGCAGCTGCTGCATCCAGCAGACCTGTAAAAGACACATCAACATTCCTTTCAGTGGACATGACAACCTCAGGACCCCTTTCAAACGGAGCAGGCCATCTCTCAGGTCTAACTGGCAACCTGCACTTCTGAGGAAGTCCAGACCACGAACACAAGGGTCCTGGACTGCAGTCACCCACACTGAATGACGTAATGTCTTCCCCCCCACAGTCAGCCCCACCACGCCTTTACCCTTCAGTGGCGCCAGTTCACCCGTCACTGTGCGTAGTCGGACAGTGGTGGGTTCCAGACTGGCATTGGCAGGAATTACCTCTGGTCTTATAACGGTCACAGTTGATCCCGTATCCACCAATGCTAAACATGGAACCCCCTCCACCAAAATTGGCACATGACAAAAATCTCTTAACACTTGTTCGTCCTTCCACAACCACGGACTCCTTTGGCCCACATTCACCCTTCCCCAACAGTCCTTGATCGTCTTCTCTCTGTCCATCTCTTGAGACTCCTGCTGGTGATGACTCATATTGGGGATGAGTGTTGGGGGTCGGCATGGCTCCGATCATGCAGACCCCGTCCCATTTCCCTGGTTACCTGCTAGCTTAGGACACTGACGAACTAAATGTCCAGTCTGCCCACAACCCCAACAAATCCTCGGCCGTGTGCGGGGACGTTGATCAGGTTGCAGTGCCACAGCTCAAATTAGTTCAGTAATCTCGGAAACCCAGGCTGGCCTTTCGCTTAGCCACATCAGTAGACCCCACCGACACAGATTCGCGCAAGTTCCCCAAACAATCTTCCTCTCCAAAGCCATCTCGAAGGCATCCTGCAGGGTTTGAGGGTGGGCTAGTTGTGTCTGTCTACGGAGGGGCAAGGGCCTGTATGAATCGGTCTCTCGCAAGCTCCTCTTGAACTGACGGTGGCATGTGGGCATATGCTCGCCGAGTCAAATTTTCAGTATAATTTGCCAGGACTCTCAGTTGCTCTCCTGGCTGCATCTATTACTCAGTTCAGAACGCAGGAGCCCTGGCTGCTCAAATTGCCCAAAACACCGTCTCAGTGCCCCGACAAGTGCATCATACAGTTACAGCAGTAACAAACAGTTCAGAGCATTATCTGTGAGACACATAGCCAATTCAAGAGCTTGCGTTCCTCTGGGCAGTTTGCAGCATTAGCCAACAGTTCATGAAAGGCTTCCCAATCAGCTTAACCTGAGAATTAGGTTTTTTTTACTGCCACCGTAGCCGTAGCCGTAGCCGCGGAAGTGTGGGCGCCACCATGTTCATTTACATTGGAAAACAGCGCAGCTCAGAGGGCGCCGCCATGTTTGTTTGTTGTCCTCATGAAAGTTTGGCGGTACTTGGCAACGAAAGCCTGGCATCTGCAGCCATCCTCCTAGTAGCCTTCCTCACGAGCCTTGTGCAATTCCAGAAAGTCTTCCTCTGTTGCGAATTTATCGGAAGCCCGTGCCGAAGCGCCTAGAGCCTCACGACCTTTTCCCCAGACCCCGCCACACATCACTCGTTCGTCAGAAGAACAGTCCACGCCTTAAAGCCCCACACAGCCAGAACACAGGACACATGAAAGAACATGCATCTAGATCAGTGTTTCTCAACTCCAGTCCTCGTGACCCACTGCTCTGCACATTTTGTATGTCTCCCTTATTTAACACACCTGAACCAGATCATCAGCTCATTAGGAGAGACTCCATGAACTGAACTGAGTGTGTCAGATAAGAGAGACAAAAATGTGCAGAGCAGTGGGTCACGAGGACTGGAGTTGAGAACCACTGATCTAGATCACACCTGAGATAGAACATAAACAGTCTTTAGACTCGCTACAATATACTGAAAAAAATTATAGTGTAAATGCTATGGATATCTTTCAAATATACAGTGAAAAACAGTAAAAGGACCTTTTTTACCTTAAAGTTTTTTACAGTGAAGTTTAATCTGGTCTGCTGATCAGAGTCACTCATCTGATGTGTGTGTGTGTGTGTGTGTGTGTGTTTCAGAGCTACTCAGAGTCACTCATCCGCAGATGTGTGTGTGTGTGTGTGTGTGTGTGTGTGTGTGTGTGTGTGTGTGTGTGTGTGTGTGTGTGTGTGTGTGTTTCAGAGCTACTCAGAGTCACTCATCTGATGTGTGTGTGTGTGTGTGTGTGTGTGTGTGTGTGTGTTTCAGAGCTACTCTCAGTCATCCGCAGATGTGTGTGTGTTTCAGAGCTACTCAGATTCACTCATCTGATGTGTGTGTGTGTGTTTCAGAGCTACTCTCAGGCTGAGCTGGCGGAGCTCGAACAGCTTCTGTCTGACGTCACACACTCCGTGCATCGCATCCGGGCGGAGCTGGTGGGCGGAGTCGAGCAGAGGAGAGAGGCTGTGATTGGCCGAGGGCAGAGCATCGTGTCCCAGCTGGAGTCGAAGTTAGACGAGCTGCAGGAGCGCAGGGCTCGACTGGAGGCTCAGGCTGTCTCCGACGACCACATCGGCTTCCTTCAGGTGACTCCCAGATCTCCTCTTTATCTTCATCTGATCCATTGCTTCATCCTTTTTAGTAAAATTACTGGAAAAACTGATACTTCAAATCAACATTTCAAACAAAAAATATCTAAACTTTGACAAAAAGTAGTCTTTGAGAATGTCTAAATAAATCAAAATCCACAACCTAATAAAGTAACCTAATAATTTATTAGTTTTTATGTTTAAACACAACTATAGAATTTACATCTACATTTAAAACTCTTTATATAATTACACCATGGCATTACAGATGTCTCAACCCCTGTACAAAGATATGGGACTTTCTGCTTAGAAAGACGCAAAATGACGCTTTTTACATCATTATAAGCAGGAACTGCAACACTGAAATCCGTATTTCTCCCGTCTCAGGGGAAAATGAGGGAATAATGCACGACCATTCAAAAATATGACAGGGTTTCTAACGATACAAAGCTTAATGCAAACGGGTGAAGTGTCCCTTTAAGAATGTTATGCTGGAAAACAAGAAAGAAACACTGAGGAAGAAAACGTTTGTGCAGTGTGAGCTCATCAGAATCATTAAGTGTGCATCCATGAATCACTGTATATTTGATCAGATTCAGATATTATATCTGTACGATTACTTTAATATTAAGAAGGCTGTGTTTACTGTCCTCTGTTCCTCTATATAACTTCTTCATGTTCCTCCTGACTCTGCACGCTCGTCTAGTTCAGGTGTGACTCTTCTGATGATGTTCTTCTGATGGCAGAGTTTCCAGGAAGCCCACGGGCCGGTGCCGGACTCAGATGTGGATCTGCAGGAGGAGGATGAGGTGACTCTGAGCTTCTCGCTCGGGGACGTGAAAGCAGCTCTAGGAGAGATCCGGGAGCGACTCGACGACATTCGCTTCGGGGAAGTGCATTACAGACACTCCGGTGAGAAACTGAGCGAATGCATAACGTCACGTGAGGACTGACGGAGATGAAACGTTTTTGCACCTCGGCTCCTGTTTCAAAGTTTGCGTTCTCGAGCTCCAAACACTGTTGTTGTGTAAATGAACGGCTAGAACACATTAAACGTTTTTTTGTTCTCAGTTAGAACGGTGTGTGTTAGCGGCAACTAATGATCTTTACAACGGAAGTGAATCAATCAAAACTAACTTTATCTGGACAATAACTTTATTCTAGAGCTGCTGTAAAGCCAAACAATCTCTGTTACTGTAATCTCCTGTTATCACTGTAAAGCTGCTGTGAAACAAATCTGTATTGGTAAAAGCGCTGTATAAATGAAGGAGACTTGACTTGTGTGTTTCAGTGTCCACGCTAGCCGAGAGTGAGAGTATGGTGAGCGTTCGATCTCTGAGGAAGAAGGACTGGTCACTGAAAGGTACGTGAAGAATAACTCTCAGAAAACACATCTGGAACAGCTGTGGGATGAGTACTAATCATCTTTCTCTTTCATTTCTACAGATCTACGCAAATTAAAACTGGGTATGTATAAATGCATGTGTTTTATTGCATCCATACATTTGTGTCTCAACTTTCTTTTAACAGAGGTCAGAGCAGCAGATATTCAGTTAGATGGTGATATTGAGCAATATTCATTCTATTATTGGACGTAAATAATCTAAACATCTGCTTTCAGTGGTTTTACACTGTGAGGTTCATTCAAAGGTTAAAGAAATGTCTGCGTTTTGCTGATAGAGTCACCAGAACAGAAGCTGGTTTCTGTAGTGTTGATAGTGTTAGCTACGCTAACAGATTAGCCAGAGGACTGGATTACTGACAGATGACCAACACTGACAATTCTCACTCAAAACATTCACTCCTAAATCTCCTGCCGGTACTGAGACTCGAACCCACGAGTCCGACTCTCTAACATTAGGCCACAGTCAGTGCGAGACACAGACTATCATAAAATACCCATAAACACAGAGGCGTTTCCCTACAGAAGACTGAGTCATATATCCATATTTCCACTTCACTCCAGATCCAGTATTGATAGATTCGCATAAGTTGAGTTTAAAATAGAAAAAAATGAAAATGAATTTTTTTGGCCTAACACACCATCTCTGTTTTGATCAGATGTTGAATATTTTGTGTGTTTTAGGGCACAAGAAGGTTAAAGGTTATCTTGGTGAGTGTTCTTGACTCCTGTTGCTTTTCTTTATATTTCCTTCACAATCTGTAATATACTGTAGATTATGTGCAAAGCAAAGTCATTCCTCTCCTCCTACTTTCAATGCTTTTAAAAAAAAACATATGAATGATTTGTGAAATGCAAGTCCTGATGAAACACCCATGTGTGTGTGTGTGTAGAGGACGTGACCCTGAACCCCACGTCCGCGTACCCATTCCTGATCCTGTCTGAGGACCGTAAGCAACTGAAGCGCGGAGAGAAACTTCAGTTCTACAGGAACAGCTCTCAGCGCTTCGACGTCTGGTCCTGTGCGCTCGCTAAACACGGATACGAGTCGGGACGCCACTACTGGGAGGTGCTTCATACACACACACACACACACACACACACACACACACACACACTCAGTTCTGTTTCAGCACTGACGCTATTGGTGCGTTCAAATCCTCCAGGGAAGTCGTGTTTATGAGGTCATGTGCATTCAGGTCACTTTGAACAAAGAAATGTGCATCAGGTCTACTTTGGTTTTCTATTTTGCCATCATATTCTGCGCAGGCAATTACAGTGGGGAGAACAAGTATTTGATACACTGCCGATTTTGCAGGTTTTCCCACTTACAAAGCATGTAGAGGTCTGTAATTTTTGTCATAGGTACTCTTCAACTGTGAGAGACAGAATCTAAAACAAAAATCCAGAAAATCACATTGTATGATTTTTAAATAATTAATTTGCTTTTTATTGCATGACATAAGTATTTGATCACCTACCAACCAGTAAGAATTCCGGCTCTCACAGACCTGTTAGTTTTTCTTTAAGAAGCCCTCCTGTTCTCCACTCATTACCTGTATTAACTGCACCTGTTTGAACTCATTACCTGTATAAAAGACACCTGTCCACACACTCAATCAAACAGACTCCAACCTCTCCACAATGGCCAAGACCAGAGAGCTGTGTAAGGACATCAGGGATAAAATTGTAGACCTGCACAAGGCTGGGATGGGCTACAGGACAATAGGCAAGCAGCTTGGTGAGAAGGCAACAACTGTTGGAGCAATTATTAGAAAATGGAAGAAGTTCAAGATGACGGTCAATCTCCCTCGGTCTGGGGCACCATGCAAGATCTCACCTCGTGGGGCATCAATGATCATGAGGAAGGTGAGGGATCAGCCCAGAACTACACGGCAGGACCTGGTCAATGACCTGAAGAGAGCTGGGACCACAGTCTCAAAGAAAAACATTAGTAACACACTACGCCATCATGGATTAAAATCCTGCAGCGCACGCAAGGTCCCCCTGCTCAAGCCAGTGCATGTCCAGGCCCGTCTGAAGTTTGCCAATGACCATCTGGATGATCCAGAGGAGGAATGGGAGAAGGTCATGTGGTCTGATGAGACAAAAATAGAGCTTTTTGGTCTAAACTCCACTCACCGTGTTTGGAGGAAGAAGAAGGATGAGTACAACCCCAAGAACACCATCCCAACCGTGAAGCATGGAGGTGGAAACATCATTCTTTGGGGATGCTTTTCTGCAAAGGGGACAGGACGACTGCACCGTATTGAGGGGAGGATGGATGGGACCATGTATCGCGAGATCTTGGCCAACAACCTCCTTCCCTCAGTAAGAGCATTGAAGATGGGTCGTGGCTGGGTCTTCCAGCATGACAACGACCCGAAACACACAGCCAGGGCAACTAAGGAGTGGCTCTGTAAGAAGCATCTCAAGTGGCCTAGCCAGTCTCCAGACCTGAACCCAATAGAAAATCTTTGGAGGGAGCTGAAAGTCCGTATTGCCCAGCGCCAGCCCCGAAACCTGAAGGATCTGGAGAAGGTCTGTATGGAGGAGTGGGCCAGAATCCCTGCTGCAGTGTGTGCAAACCTGGTCAAGAACTACAGGAAACTTATGATCTCTGTAATTGCAAACAAAGGTTTCTCTACCAAATATTAAGTTCTGCTTTTCTGATGTATCAAATACTTATGTCATGCAATAAAATGCAAATTAATTTCTTAAAAATCATACAATATGATTTTCTGGATTTTAATTTTAGATTCCGTCACTCACAGTTGAAGAGTACCTATGATAAAAATTACAGACTTGTAATTACTAGCCTGATAATATCACTGCTAAATACCTTTAAGTATTCTGGTATTCCACCATGTTTCTCACTGATCAGGGCTTAAAGAAAATCCAGAGCTTCCCACTCGTATTTATGACATTATGGCGTTCATGTGCGTTCAACTCGTAAATACGATCTTTACCAGATGACTTGAATGCACCATATGATGTTTTAGTAACAAAGTTCACATAATTAATCTAATCGTTATGGGAGGAGCTCATCCAGTCAACTCAGTGAACATCAGGAGGAATATATACAGCAGTTTGGGATGGGGGAGTACTCTGTGTTCAGGCCAAATCCCTCGGACAGCACGCCACTTACGCATAACCTTTACCCTATCTAATTATATGTGAGTGTGAACTGGTGAAACACCTGTCCTCTCTCTCCTCAGGTGAGCGTGGGCGAGAACAAGGACTGGAAGCTGGGAGTGGTGTGTGAGTCTGCGCAGAGGAAGGGTCTGTTCGACATGACGCCCGCCAGCGGATACTACGTGCTGTGGTGGAGCGGGAGTCACTTACGCGCACTAACCGCGCCGCCGCTAGCGAAGGTGCGCGTCACCGGACACCTGCGGCGCGTCGGGCTGTACCTGGACCTGGAGGAGGGTCACCTGGTCTTCTACAACGCCAAGACCGGGTCTGAGCTGCACTCCTACACGGCCCAGTTCCCAGAGAAGATGTTCCCGCTCTTCGGAACCGCAGATAAAGACGTTCCGCTGGTGTTGAAGAGTCCGGTTCCCAGCGTCCCGGAGTGAGGAGAACCAGATCTGAGGGAAGCAGGCACTGAAAGCCACTCAATAATACTGGAACATATCAGACTTCTACATTTACATTTACATTTATTCATTTAGCTGACTTACAATTGCTATATATGTCAGGGGTCGCACGCCTCTGGAGCAACTAGGGGTTAAGTGTCTTGCTCAGGGACACATTGGTGTCTCACAGTGGATTCGAACTCGGGTCTCTCACACCAAAGGCATGTGTCTTATCCATTGCGCCACACCTCCCCTACAGTTCTTCTGCTTTATTTATATCTCAAGGGTTAGGGAATGCAGGAACTATGAAGTGAAATGAAGTGAAATATAAAGTTTAAATTAAGCGAAGGTAAATTCTACTCTCTCTCTTTCTCAGGAGCCACAGCTCAAAGGTTGGGATCACTGAGACATTCTTATGTGTTTGAAAGCTTTGATGCTTCCTTCAATAATGCAGGTTTAATCTGAACAAAAATACAACTAATCTGTAAGTTATTACAAAAAGTCATTTTTGAAGAAAGAAAGCAAACTGTAATTCTGTATGTCGACAGAGAGAGAGAGAGACAGACAGAGAGAGTGTGTGTGAAAGAGAGAGAGAGAGACAGAGAGAGTGTGTGTGTGAGAGAACGAGAGGTCATCATGATGCACTAGATTCCTCCAGTTAGAGAAACATCTTTTTCTGAACAGCAGTGAAAAGACCGATCACACACACACACACACACACACACACACACACACGAGCAGCGTACAATGGGTCAAAGAATGAAAGAGTGCATAATAAATGATTATTGTGTGTGTGTGTGTGTGTGTGTGTGTGTGTGTGTGTGTGTGTGTGAGGTTTCGTGGGAACAGTCTGATAGTTAGTTTCCATGAGAAGTTCACTACAGCGGGAGAGATGGATCATAACACAGACACTCTGATGAACAATACAATACAAACATCTGTAATATTATCACTGTCTTCTGCTGTACTCGTCTTGTATTCAATTTAATGCATTTTTGGTGAAAAATAATATTAGATATGAATATTTGTAGAAGTTGCACAAGGGAAATTCATGACATTTTAATGCACATTTCTCCCCAAAGTTGAACTTAAAATAAATAAATGACATAAATAAATGATGAAAAGCTTCATCAGCTTATGAACAAATGTTACAGCAACCCTGAAAATCTGCGGAGAATGAAATGCGTTAGAGCTCCTGGATGAAGACGATCACGGGTCTTTACTGGAACGGTTTGTACATATTCAATCTCTGCGATGATGATTGGCATTCGGGAGTTTATTCAGACGATGGCTGATTTCAAACACGAGTGTGTTTCAGAACGAGTGTGTGAAAGTGTGTTTCATGAGTGTGCTCTTCTCTTCTCTAGTAATATGGCACATAGTCTTAGAGCTCAAACATGACAATCTGGGGCTCAGGTCAGGAAGCAGACAGACTGGCTAAACCCACCGTCTGCTAGCGGCCTCGCGTCACCAAGGTCAGATAAATCCCATCACATAGAGCCTCTTTCACCTAGATATCATCATATAGAGACTGTGTCTGTTCTCCGAATTAGGACATACAAAAAAAACCTTCCAAACCCATCTAAGGGTAAAATTTTTATTGATGTTCAACAAATAAAAAACAGATATAATACAGATGAGCAAATGCTAAAGCTTGGGTTGCTGAATATTAGATCCCTTACTTCAAAAGCACTTATTGTTAATGATATGATTTCAGATTATAACCTAGATGTGCTGTGTTTGACAGAAACCTGGCTAAAACCAGACGATTACATTACTTTAAATGAGTAAAACCCCGCAAGATTACTGTTATAAACATGAGCCTCGTCTGAAATGCAAAGGGGGAGGTGTTGCTGTAATTTATAGTAATATTTATACTTCTTATTTACTAAGAAGTCTAGTTTCAAATATAATTCCTTTGAAGTGTTTAATATAGCAATATATAGTGTAAATGATAAATGACGTTTGAGATTTGTGCTGGCTACTGTATACAGGCCACCAGGGCACCATATAGACTTTATCAAAGAATTTGCTGACTTTCTATCAGAGTTAGTTCTGGCTGCAGATAAAGTACTAATTGTTGGTGATTTTAATGTACATGTAGATAATGAAAAAGATGCATTGGGATTGGCATTTAAAGACATTCTTAACTCTACTGGAGTTAGACAACACGTGTCAGGACCTACTCATTGTCGTAATCATACTCTAGATCTAATATTATCACATGTAATAGATGTTGATGCCGTTGAAATTCTGCAGCAGAGCGATGACATCTCAGATCATTATCTAGTCTCGTGTAAATTACATTTAGCCAAGGCTGCAAAGCCGACTCCGTGTTATAAATATGTTAGACCTATCACTTCTGCTACTAAAGATTGCTTTATTAATAATCTTCCTGATCAGTTTCATCATCTCAGCATCCCAGATAGCTTAGAAGAACTCGATATTGCAACAGAAACTTTTAACTCTCTCTTTTCCAGCACTTTTGCTCCGTTGCGCTTAAAGAAGATTAAAGAAAATAGTCCAACGCCGTGGTACAGCGAGCACACTCGGCCCTTAAGAGAGCAGCCAGAGAGATGGAGCGCAACTGGAAGAAAACAAAACTAGAGGTATTTCGCATCTCATGGAAGGAGAGCTCGATTGCATACAGAGAGGCCTTAAAAGCTGCTAGATCTGCTTATTTTTCAACCCTATTAGAAGAAAATACACAAAACCCAAGGTATTTATTTGAAACAGTGGCTAAACTAATGAAAAATAAAGCTTCAAGCCCAGAAGTTTCCAAGCAGCACATCAGTAATGACTTTATGAACTTCCTCACTTATAAGATTGATAATATCAGGGACAAAATTATAATTATGCAACCGTCTACTACAGTATCGCATCAGGCAGTGCATTGTAGTCTCCCTGAGGAAAAATTCTATTCATTTATTGCTATAGGAGAGGAAGAATTTGTTAAACTCGTTAATTAATCTAAATCGACAACATGTATGTTAGACCCTATACCGACTAAGCTACTGAAAGAGATGCTTCCAGAGGTCATAGATCCTCTTCTTAATATCATTAATTCATCTTTGTCTCTAGGATACGTACCAAAAACCTTTAAGCTGGCTATGATTAAACCGCTTGGTAAAAAACGCAACTTGATCCTACAGAATTAGTCAATTACAGGCCGATCTCGAATCTACCTTTTCTGTCAAAGATACTAGAAACGGCAGTATCCTCACAACTATGTTCCTTTCTTGAAAGAAATGATATCTGGAGGATTTCCAGTCCAGATTTAGACCGTACCATAGTACCGAGACTGCTCTCGTTAGAGTCACACATGATCTGCTCTTATCATCCGATCGTGGTTGTGTCTCTCTATTAGTGTTACTCGATCTTAGTGCTGCATTTGACACTATTGACCACAACATTCTTTTAAATACTCAAAAATTATGTTGGCATTAGTGGGATTGCACTAGCATGGTTTAAATCATACTTATCTGACCATTATCAGTTTGTAGCAGTAAATGAAGAGATGTCTCACCGATCACAAGTTCAGTATGGCGTACCACAGGGCTCAGTACTAGGACCGCTGCTGTTCACTCTGTACATGCTACCCTTAGGAAAACAGTCTTCCTAACATTGTCCGGGAAGCAGACACACTCTGTCAGTTCAAAGCTAGACTAAAAACACATCTCTTTGGCCTAGCATACACATTACACATTATAGACTTCTGTAATTCAATATTAGGCTGCATAGATTAGGTCAGCCGGAACCAGGAACACTTCCCATAAATCCTGATGTACTCGTTACATCATAAGAAGAATGGTGTCTACACTAATATTAGTCTCTCTGTTTATCCCGAGGTTTACGCAGTCCGCCGTATCCAGATCTGATGAAGGACCTGCGCCTGGACACACACACACACACACACACACACACACACACTCCAGATCTGATGAAGGACCTGCGCCTGGACACACACACACTCACACACACACACTCCAGATCTGATGAAGGACCTGCGCCTGGACACACACACACACACACACACACACACACACACACACACACACACACACACTCCAGATCTGATGAAGGACCTGCGCCTGGACACACACACACTCACACACACACACTCCAGATCTGATGAAGGACCTGCGCCTGGACACACACACACACACACACACACACTCCAGATCTGATGAAGGACCTGCGCCTGGACACACACACACTCACACACACACACACACACACACACACACACACACACACACACTCCAGATCTGATGAAGGACCTGCGCCTGGACACACACACACTCACACACACACACACACACACACACACACACACACACACTCCAGATCTGATGAAGGACCTGCGCCTGGACACACACACACACACACACACTCCAGATCTGATGAAGGACCTGCGCCTGGACACACACACACTCACACACACACACACACACACACACACACACACACACACTCCAGATCTGATGAAGGACCTGCGCCTGGACACACACACACACACACACTCCAGATCTGATGAAGGACCTGCACCTGGACACACACACACTCACACACACACACACACACACACACACACACACACACACACACACACACTCCAGATCTGATGAAGGACCTGCGCCTGGACACACACACACTCACACACACACACACACACACACTCCAGATCTGATGAAGGACCTGCGCCTGGACACACACACACACACACACACTCCAGATCTGATGAAGGACCTGCGCCTGGACACACACACACTCACACACACACACACACACACACACACACACACTCCAGATCTGATGAAGGACCTGCGCCTGGACACACACACACACACACACACACACACTCCAGATCTGATGAAGGACCTGCGCCTGGACACACACACACACACACACACACACACACTCCAGATCTGATGAAGGACCTGCGCCTGGACGCGACGACAGCGCAGTGCTGAAGTGTCCACTAGTCTCTCCCCACCCTTTACCTCTCTACAGATAAAGCGTTGTCGAGATAATTCCGGTTCGAGGAAGCGATAGAAATTCTGTATTATACATTTTAAGGCAGACAAGTAGTTTGTTGAGGGTTGGTTTGTAGGGAAGGACTACACGCCTGCGCACATATATTCAAACGCGCATCCATAGACTGAACTCATAATACGCATGTGCGCCATCAGCGTTCTCACGGGTTCGCGTTTTTGAAGTTTGCGCAGAAAGAACTTGAAGAGTTTTCTGTTAGAGCGCTGTGTGTGTTAGCGGCCCCTAAGCTAACAACTAATGATCGTTGCAACGGAAGTGAATCAAGGAGTGTGTTCAGGAGTGTGTTTCAGGAGTGTGTTTCAGGAGTGTGTTTCTGGAGTGTGTTTCTGGAGTGTGTTTCCGGAGTGTGTTTCAGGAGTGTGTTTCTGGAGTGTGTTTCAGGAGTGTGTTTCTGGAGTGTGTTTCAGGAGTGTGTTTCTGGAGTGTGTTTCACGAGTGTGTTTCAGGAGTGTGTTTCAGTGTTTCTGGAGTGTGTTTCAGGAGTGTTTCTGGAGTGTGTTTCAGGAGTGTGTTTCAGGAGTGTGTTTCTGGAGTGTGTTTCAGGAGTGTGTTTCAGGAGTGTGTTTCAGGAGTGTGTTTCAGGAGTGTGTTTCTGGAGTGTGTTTCACGAGTGTGTTTCACGAGTGTGTTTCAGTGTTTCTGGAGTGTGTTTCAGGAGTGTTTCTGGAGTGTGTTTCAGGAGTGTGTTTCAGGAGTGTGTTTCTGGAGTGTGTTTCAGGAGTGTGTTTCAGGAGTGTGTTTCAGGAGTGTGTTTCTGGAGTGTGTTTCACGAGTGTGTTTCACGAGTGTGTTTCAGTGTTTCTGGAGTGTGTTTCAGGAGTGTTTCTGGAGTGTGTTTCAGGAGTGTGTTTCAGGAGTGTGTTTCAGGAGTGTGTTTCAGGAGTGTGTTTCTGGAGTGTGTTTCACGAGTGTGTTTCTGGAGTGTGTTTCACGAGTGTGTTTCAGGAGTGTGTTTCTGGAGTGTGTTTCAGGAGTGTGTTTCTGGAGTGTGTTTCACGAGTGTGTTTCACGAGTGTGTTTCAGTGTTTCTGGAGTGTGTTTCAGGAGTGTTTCTGGAGTGTGTTTCAGGAGTGTGTTTCAGGAGTGTGTTTCTGGAGTGTGTTTCAGGAGTGTGTTTCAGGAGTGTGTTTCAGGAGTGTGTTTCTGGAGTGTGTTTCACGAGTGTGTTTCACGAGTGTGTTTCAGTGTTTCTGGAGTGTGTTTCAGGAGTGTTTCTGGAGTGTGTTTCAGGAGTGTGTTTCAGGAGTGTGTTTCTGGAGTGTGTTTCAGGAGTGTGTTTCAGGAGTGTGTTTCAGGAGTGTGTTTCTGGAGTGTGTTTCACGAGTGTGTTTCACGAGTGTGTTTCAGTGTTTCTGGAGTGTGTTTCAGGAGTGTTTCTGGAGTGTGTTTCAGGAGTGTGTTTCAGGAGTGTGTTTCTGGAGTGTGTTTCTGGAGTGTGTTTCACGAGTGTGTTTCACGAGTGTGTTTCAGGAGTGTGTTTCAGGAGTGTGTTTCACGAGTGTGTTTCAGGAGTGTGTTTCAGGAGTGTGTTTCAGGAGTGTTTCTGGAGTGTGTTTCAGGAGTGTGTTTCAGGAGTGTTTCTGGAGTGTGTTTCTGGAGTGTGTTTCTGGAGTGTGTTTCAGGAGTGTGTTTCTGGAGTGTGTTTCAGGAGTGTGTTTCACGAGTGTGTTTCAGGAGTGTGTTTCTGGAGTGTGTTTCACGAGTGTGTTTCACGAGTGTGTTTCAGGAGTGTGTTTCAGGAGTGTGTTTCTGGAGTGTGTTTCACGAGTGTGTTTCAGGAGTGTGTTTCACGATTGTGTTTCAGGAGTGTGTTTCAGGAGTGTGTTTCTGGAGTGTGTTTCACGAGTGTGTTTCACGAGTGTGTTTCAGGAGTGTGTTTCAGGAGTGTGTTTCACGAGTGTGTTTCTGGAGTGTGTTTCAGGAGTGTGTTTCAGGAGTGTGTTTCTGGAGTGTGTTTCTGGAGTGTGTTTCAGGAGTGTGTTTCTGGAGTGTGTTTCTGGAGTGTGTTTCACGAGTGTGTTTCTGGAGTGTGTTTCACGAGTGTTTCTGGAGTGTGTTTCAGTGTTTGTTTCTGGAGTGTGTTTCTGGAGTGTGTTTCACGAGTGTGTTTCAGTGTTTCTGGAGTGTGTTTCAGGAGTGTTTCTGGAGTGTGTTTCAGGAGTGTGTTTCTGGAGTGTGTTTCTGGAGTGTGTTTCTGGAGTGTGTTTCAGGAGTGTGTTTCACGAGTGTGTTTCAGGAGTGTGTTTCTGGAGTGTGTTTCACGAGTGTGTTTCTGGAGTGTGTTTCACGAGTGTGTTTCTGGAGTGTGTTTCACGAGTGTGTTTCAGGAGTGTGTTTCTGGAGTGTGTTTCACGAGTGTGTTTCTGGAGTGTGTTTCAGGAGTGTTTCACATCGAGGAAAGAGAAGCAAAGCACATAAAAACAACCTCATTGTCTTTATTTAGTTCGACATTTTACAGTAGTCACTTCGACCCGTTGGACCCCATTGAAGTCACTATATGGAGAAACATCCTGGAATGTTTTCCTTAATGTCTTTTCCACTGAAGAAAGAAATACATGAATATCTTGGATGACGTGTGGGGGAGAGAAAATTATCAGGAGATTTAAATTCTGAAGTGAACGTCTCCTTTAAGGTTCTCATGTTATTTATGCTTTACCTTTAGAGGGATATTTTACTTTGGAGTTAACGTAACATAACATAAACCAGAGCCTGGAAATATGTCCGCTCATAATTATTGGATGTAGTTCCTAACTGCACCACTGGATGGCGCTGTAGTCTCAGAATGATGATCACAGCTCAGTGTTGTATTACCTCAGCACTAAAGACAGATGTTTAACTGTGTACTGGTGTTTCTGGAGTGTGTTTCACGAGTGAGTGTGTTTCACGAGTGTGTTTCTCACGAGTGTGTTTCACATCGAGGAAAGAGAAGCAAAGCACATAAAAACAACCCCATTGTCTTTATTTAGTTAGACATTTTACAGTAGTCACTTTTATAGTAGCTGCCTTGTTTTTCTTTTTCCTCATTGTTTCACATATTCTATCACTTGGATCAATGCAAAGGAAGAAATATATATATATGAACGCCCAAAACAGGAAATTTTGGCAAGATATTACAAGAATATGATTCAGGCCTTTAACAGGGCGAATGTTTGGTTCATACATGGCAATTGAGTTCAGTGGGTTTTGAATCTGTAAAACACACGTTCGGATGAAAGAGGAACCGTATTCAAAACCCATTCAAGACATTAGACTCGAATTCATTCTGATTTCAGAAAAACTACAACCTGATGCTAAACTCAGTGTTTGATATGTCACTATAAACCGCACAGGTATTTTCCCAATGTGCAAGAACGTCTTTTAAATGCGAACTGCACTGAACACGAAATCTAAAAACACCAACAGCAAAAGAAACATTGCAACTACACTGTCGAGGTCACTTTTAAGGGATGCTGTTTGTCTACTGCCATCAAACACTTGAAACTGCCACGTATTGGACCCAATACTGAAGATAAGTGTGCGAGGGAGAGTCCGAGAGAGAGTCGACATGCATCTGATCTGGAAGTGTTGCAGAGTTCAGCGATGGAGAGATAGAAGAAACCAGATGTTCATCAGTTCACCAGAACCAGTCGTTCAGTCCGAGACCCGGCGGCTAAACCAGCGCTCCGAGACGCCATGTTGGATTTGATAACACTGAATCATGTTGGAAACACCAAATGTTTTATTCTCGAATGCATTTTGCAGGTTATTCCATGTCATTAATTGGCCACAGTTTCCCAACAGAGACACTTTTCTCCATTGCTATTGGAAGGCAAAGTTTAGTTTGGATGATTCTGGATCAGAACCGGAGCGAATGACAGCGATGTGTGACGAGGCCGTCGGTGTTTCCTGAACCTCACGCAGGCGTTCGTGAAAACCTTCCCAGATCAGCAGAATCTACAGCAACATTCGTGTGGGACGTCATCAGATCCAGCGTGAAACACAGCAGCTCGAGCTCGACCGAAGAGTTGAGAGTACAGAACCGGCCGTGGGTCGAGAGGTCGGGTCCTTCAGTGCCGGTTCTGTCAGAACACTGATCCGTCAAGACGAGAGGAAGAGAGAAATAAAAAGAGGACGGCAGCGGCTCCGTGTGTGTGTGTGTGTGTGTGTGTGTGTGTGTGTGTCAGAGAGTGTGAGTGTGTGTGTGTGTGAGGGAGTGTGTGAGTGAGTGAGTGTGTGTTTGTGGCACCAATACACCGAAGAGAAGAGAACGTCACTGATCCACCGCTGAAGACATGAACACTGTTCACTCACACACACACACACACACACACACACACACACACACACACACACACACACACACACACTTCTGATCCATCACAATCAGTGAACTTCAAGAAACGTCTCCCCAAAGTCAAGCCTAGTTTCAGGACCATGAAGATCTTTCCTCCGGATTCTCATCTCTTCATTAGTTCCAGACTCAGAGTCTACGCCGGATGGGGAAACTCTTCTGTGTGATCATAAGAGTAAATCTGCTCACTCGTAAAGAATCTTGACGGTCCCAAAATTGGCTTTATTTTGTTTTTGCAAAAAGAAAATAAACATTGTTCTGATTTTGGGGTGAACCTGCTCGTTTCTCCTGAGATTCACCGAACGTGTGTGAGACCGTACATTCAGCCACAGGAGACGACACACACACACACACACACACACACGTAATATCTACGTGGATGTGATTTCTCCATTCAGAAACGGCGGATCCAGAAATAAAACACAGAGCGAGCGAGTGAGTCTGAGTCTGTAGTGTGTGTGTGTGTGTGTGTGTGTGTGTTCAGCTGTTCTTCAGCGCTCTGTCGTCTGCGCAGGGGAAGGGGTGTGTGTGTGTGTGTGTGTGTGTGAGAGAGTGTTCAGCTGTTCTTCAGCGCTCTGTCGTCTGCGCAGGGGAAGGGGTGTGTGTGTGTGTGTGTGTGTGTGTGTGTGTGTGTGTGTGTGTGTGTGTGTGAGAGAGTGTTCAGCTGTTCTTCAGCGCTCTGTCATCTGCGCAGGGGAAGGTGTGTGTGTGTGTGTGTGTGTGTGAGAGAGAGAGAGAGAGAGTGTTCAGCTGTTCTTCAGCGCTCTGTCGTCTGCGCAGGGGAAGGTGTGTGTGTGTGTGTGTGTGTGTGTGAGAGAGAGAGAGAGAGAGTGTTCAGCTGTTCTTCAGCGCTCTGTCGTCTGCGCAGGGGAAGGTGTGTGTGTGTGTGTGTGTGTGTGTGAGAGAGAGAGAGAGAGAGTGTTCAGCTGTTCTTCAGCGCTCTGTCGTCTGCGCAGGGGAAGGTGTGTAACTGGCAGAGGTCAGGGTTCATCAGGCCACAGGAGCGCAGATCCACCGTCTGTAACGACACACACCGGCGCAGCAGCGGCAAACACTGATCCGTCACCTTCACACAGCCTGCAACACACACACACACACACACACACGCACGCTTTCACTTTACAGACCCATACCTTTCTAGTTATACATCACAAACAGGATTCTTCTGCAGGTAAAGGTTGTTTCATGCCTCTCGTGTGCATCATGTGACAGTCGTCAGGTTTACTGGATATATTAGTGACTGAGGACACTCTTGCTCTTTAAAGGGGTCCTATTAAGCCCCTTTTCACATGATGTAAAATAAGTCTGATGTCCCCAGAGTGTGTGTGTGTGTGTGAAGTTTTAGCTCAAAATACCCCACAGATATTTTATTATAGCATGTTAAAGTTGTCACTTTTTGAGGTTGAGCAAAAACGTGCTGTTTTTGTCTGTCCCTTTAAATGCAAATGAGCTGCAGTTCCCGGCACGGAGGGCGGAGCTTCAAGAGCTTGTGTGTGTGTGTGTGTGTGTGGGCTTTACCTGCCAGGTCAGTGTGTGTGAGGCGTGTGTGAGGCATGTGTGAGGCGTGTGTGAGGCTTGTATGAGGTGTGTGTCAGTGTGTGTGGGCTTTACCTGCCAGGTCAGTGTGTGTGAGGCATGTGTGAGGCGTGTGTCAGTGTGTGTGAGGCGTGTGTGAGTGAGGCGTGTGTGAGGCTTGTATGAGGTGTGTGTCAGTGTGTGTGGGCTTTACCTGCCAGGCCAGTGTGTGTGAGGCATGTGTGAGGCGTGTGTCAGTGTGTGTGAGGCGTGTGTGAGGCGTGTGTGAGGCTTGTATGAGGTGTGAGGCGTGTGTGAGGCTTGTATGAGGCGTGTGTCAGTGTGTGTGGGCTTTACCTGCCAGGTCAGTGTGTGTGAGGCGTGTGTGAGGCGTGTGTGAGGCGTGTGTCAGTGTGTGTGGGCTTTACCTGCCAGGTCAGTGTGTGTGAGGCGTGTGTGAGGCGTGTGTGAGGCATGTGTGAGGCGTGTGTGAGGCTTGTATGAGGTGTGTGTCAGTGTGTGTGGGCTTTACCTGCCAGGTCAGTGTGTGTGAGGCTTGTGTGAGGCTTGTATGAGGCGTGTGTCAGTGTGTGTGAGGCGTGTGTGAGGCGTGTGTGAGGCTTGTGTGAGGCTTGTATGAGGCGTGTGTCAGTGTGTGTGGGCTTTACCTGCCAGGTCAGTGTGTGTGAGGCGTGTGTGAGGCGTGTGTCAGTGTGTGTGGGCTTTACCTGCCAGGTCAGTGTGTGTGAGGCGTGTGTGAGGCTTGTATGAGGCGTGTGTCAGTGTGTGTGGGCTTTACCTGCCAGGTTGACGTGTGTGAGGCTCTCTCGGAGTGGTGAGATGGCCGAGGTCAGCGTGTGGACGGTCTGGTCTGTGATATGGCAGCACTGGCTCAGGTCCAGTTTGGTCAGGTGGGGAAGGTACCGGACCAGCAGACGAGACACAGCGTCGGTCACTTCCAGCCCAGCCAATCGCAGCTCGGTCACGTTCTGGAAGCGTCCGCCTCGGTTCTCTCCGTGAGCTGTGCGGGAACACACGGTTAGCGCTGAGGCACTACAGCTCTCGACTCACACAGAACCTGATTACTGAACATTCACTCAGTTTCCACATGTAGAGTCTCTACAGCATTTTCAAGATCAACCACTGGCTGTTCAGTTTGGTTTCGTACACACTGCCACTCCAGTAATGACTGAGTCTGTGTGAACAGAACAGGGTTCAGCACTAAAGGTGAATTTATCTGCAGTGTGAACGTGGTCCTGGTCCATCTCAGGTGAAGCCAGTGACCGAAACACTCAAGCTGGGATCCTTTAACAGACACACAAACATCAGACCGAACTTCATCTGTGGCCCTCAGGAAAACTAAACAAGAATTATTTCAGGCAACTTTGTTAATCTATTCATAATAAAGTGGAAAAACACTCAAAACTAACCAGTTTTCCCCTACAATTAAATCCAACAGATGCTAACATTCTCTTCAATGATGTTCAACACACATACGTTTCTTAAAATCTCAGAAAATGTAGTTTAGGCAAGGCAAGTTTATTTATATAGCACATTTCATACCCATTGGCAATTCAAAATGCTTTACATAGAAAATAAAAGCAAAGGAAATTAAAACAGTTATAAAAGGAATTAAAATATATAAATGATAAAGTTATACAATTAATTAGAGTAAAATGAATTAAAGTAGTAAAAAGATAATACATAGAATAAACTTCTCATTTGGCAAAACACCGGTGTATCTTATTTTGCATATAGTTTTACTCTGACACTGTTGTCTGTGGTGTTTATTCAGCGCGCCTAAGAGTTCCACTGGACGTCTCCGAAGGACCCGATATTTCCCGATGATCGGACAGGAGGAGCTCTAGGACTCACGGGGTAACCTCGGGTTCACTGCCCCATCAGTCCAAACCCCAAAACCCCATTGGTTCGGAAGCTCTAGGAATGGAGTCCATCGAGTCCGCACCCCACAGAACCCCGAGTTTAATCACGTCAAACTCACTACACCGCCACAGACCCAGGCCATCAGCATGGGTTCATCTCTCAAGTTCCCCAATTAAGTAATTTGTGTTTGTCTCTTACCCAATTCTCAGTGCCATTTGAGTTTAGAATCAAAAGGAGGATGCAGAAATAAAAAACAGTGTAATCAGTCGGACGCACAGCGGCACAGTGCTCATTCAGTAAATGCACAGCTAAACAGAAGTGTTTTGAGTCTGGATGTGAATGTGACTGTAGGAGCACATCTGATCTCCTCTGGAAGCTGGTTCCAGCATAATGTGATCCTAATGATCTGAGTGATCTGTTGGGTTTATATTCAGTGAGCATATCTGCAGTGTATTGAGGTCCTAGGCCATTGAATGATTTATATACCAGTAATAATACTTTAAAATCAATCCTAAATGTAACTGGGAGCCAGTGTAAAGACCTGAGGACTGGTGTGATGTGTTCATATGTTCTGGTTCTGCTCAGCGTTCTGTATGAGCTGCAACTGTCTTATGGTGTTTTTGGGAAGCCCAGTGAGGAGAACATTACAATAATCCACCCTGCTGGTGATGAAAGCATGCACACGTTTCTCTAAGCAAAGCATCATTCTTGCAATATTTCTGAGATGATAGTATGCTGATTTAGTTATTGCTTTGACATGACTACTGAAACTAAACTCTGACTCCAGAATCACACAGAGATTCCTGACTTGATGTTTAGTTGTTTGAGCCCTAGAGTGAAGGTATGCGTTCACCTTGAGAACTTCATCTTTGTTTCCAAACGAAATGACTTCAGTTTTGTCTGTTTAACTGAAGAAAGTTTTGGCACATCCAACTGTTGACTTCATCAATGCATTGGCACAGGGAGTCAATGAGTCAAAGAATTGATGTTTTGCCTGTATCAGTATTTAAACGAATATTGTTTATTATCTTTATGAGCGCTGTCTCTGTGCTGTGATGCGGTAGGAAACCAGATTGAAAATTTTCAAAGTATCCATTCGAGCTAAATAATTCGTTCAGCTGATTGAAGACAACTTTTTCAATGATCTTGCCTATGAAAGGAAGATTTGAGATTGGTCTGTAATTGCTCAATATATTGCTATCCAGATTGCTCTTTTTCAAGAGGGGCTTGACAACTGCAGTTTTAACACTGCAAAAAATGCTGTTCTTACTTAGTATTTTTGTGTTGTTTCCAGTCCAAAAATCTAAAAATTCTTAAATCAAGAAGTATTTACTAGAGAAGTAAAACTACATAAGAAATTATTTTTTGTTTTCAGATAAACAGTAAGTAACTTAAGTAATTTTTGCTTAAAACAAGCTAAATTATCTGCCAGTGCAGTAAGAAAAAAAAACTTAATTCAAAAAAACTTAATAAAAACATAATCTTAAAACAAGATTATTTTCCTTACTGCACTGGCAGATAATTTAGCTTGTTTTAAGCAAAAATCACTTAAGATACTTTCTGTTTATCTGAAAACAAAATAGAATTTCTTATGTAGTTTTACTTCTCTAGTAAATGCTTCTTGATTTAAGAATTTTTAGATTTTTGGACTGGAAACAACACAAAAATACTAAGAACAGCATTTTTTGCAGTGAAGGGACTTTGGAAAAGTCCCAGAGAGAAGTGAGGCATTTACCACTTCTAGAAGATCTGCTTCTAAACTGTTTAAAACACTTTTGAAAAAGGAAGGGGGGTTATGTCAAGGGCCATATCACCCCAATTTTGTACTATCTTCACTGGCTTCCAGTGGATTACCGTATTTTAAGTCTCTGCACAGCTTGGCTCCCCCCATCTCTGTAACCTGCTCCACCCCTGCACCCCGACTCGCTCTTTACGATCCTCTACTCTAGCCTTCTCATTGGCCCTCGGCATTGCCTAGCTTCATTGGGGGGGCAGATCATTCAGTGTTGTTGCACACAAAATATGGAACTCTCTCCACCGATCACTCTGTTGTGCTAATCCTATTTCTGAATTTAAAATTATGCTCAAAACTCACTTATTTTCTGAATGTTACCATTCTTAAGTTGTACTACATTCCGTTGTGTCTGATTGTATTCTGCTGTATGCTAGAATCCTGTATCCTGTATCCCCATCTACCTAATTCTCCTTTACTGTACTTTTACTCTCATCTACCAACTGTTGTTTTGTATGTTGTCATAGTCCCTTGCCATTATTGTTGCTTGTTCATTGTAAAGCGTCCTTGAGCCATGGAAAGGAGCTATATAAATAAAACATTATTATTATTATTATTATTATTATTAAGGTGCTTAACTGTTTCTTCCAACATTTTTCCACTAATTTCTTCAAAATCAGACATAGGAACTTTCTGCTGATGTGGTCTGATCTGTCTGACCTCAGTGCCACACGAGGATATGCTGATCGCCTTTCTGATATTATTGATTTTCTCAGAGAAGAAGGAAGCAAACTCATTGCATTTGCTGTCTGAGAGCATTTCACTGGGAATCTGGCTTGGGGGGGTTTGTTAGACTCTCTACAGTAGTAAAAAGAGTGTGTGTGTTGTTAATGTTTCTGTTTATAATATTTGAGAAGAAAGTCGGTCTAGCCTTGCCTAGTTCCACATTGAAAGCATGGAGGCTGTCTTTATAGATGTTATAATGGACTACCATTTTAGTCTTCCGCCACATGCGCTCTGCTTTTCTGCATTGTCTTTTCATATTTCGCACTGCTGTTGAGTTTCTCCAAGGTGCTTTTTGTCTGCCACTCTTCTGCCCGACTTTCACAGGAGCAATATCATCTTTTACACTCTGTACTTTTGAGTTAAAGGACTCAAGGAGAGAATCAACAGAGTCCGCAGATATGCTTGGTGTTAAAGATATGGCCTTCAGTTTAGGGTTTCATGACCCTTTCATTTATGACAATCTTACAAGTATGAATTGATAATATCATTATTGTCACCGTAACCTTTTAAATCTGTCCGTTTTGCCAGCACTCAATTAAAGCATGACCCAGTGAAGGAGTGTAGAAACTGACCTGAGCGTGTGTCGTTGGACGGCGGAGCCAGCAGCTCTTTCAGATGCGAGTCCTTCAGATCCTCGACGCGACTGAGGTCCAGGAGCCGCAGACATGGACACACAGACTGACAGAGAGCCGAGACCGAGGACCACGAGCAGCCGGCCACGTTCAGCTCCAGCAGACCTGAGGGAGACACAGAGACATCAGCGAGAGACAGAGAGACCGAGACATCAGTGAGAGACAGAGAGACCGAGACATCAGCGAGAGACAGAGAGACCGAGACATCAGTGAGAGACAGAGAGACCGAGACATCAGCGAGAGACAGAGAGACCGAGACATCAGTGAGAGACAGAGAGACCGAGACATCAGCGAGAGACCGAGACATCAGCGAGAGACAGAGAGACCGAGACATCAGTGAGACACCGAGACATCAGCGAGAGACAGAGAGACCGAGACATCAGCGAGACACCGAGACATCAGCGAGAGACAGAGAGACCAAGACATCAGTGAGACACCGAGACATCAGTGAGACACCGAGACATCAGCGAAAGACAGAGAGACCGAGACATCAGTGAGAGACAGAGAGAGCGAGACATCAGCGAGACACAGAGACATCAGTGAGAGACAGAGAGAGCGAGACATCAGCGAGACACCGAGACATCAGCGAGAGACAGAGACCGAGACATCAGCGAGACACCAGCGAGAGACAGAGAGACCAAGACATCAGTGAGACACCAAGACATCAGTGAGACACCGAGACATCAGCGAGACACCGAGACATCAGCGAGAGACAGAGACACCGAGACATCAGTGAGAGACAGAGAGACCGAGACATCAGCGAGAGACCGAGACATCAGTGAGAGACAGAGACACCGAGACATCAGTGAGAGACAGAGAGACCGAGACATCAGTGAGACACCGAGACATCAGCGAAAGACAGAGACATCAGCGAGACAGAGAGACCGAGACATCAGTGAGAGACAGAGAGAGCGAGACATCAGCGAGACACAGAGACATCAGTGAGAGACAGAGAGAGCGAGACATCAGCGAGACACCGAGACATCAGCGAGAGACAGAGACCGAGACATCAGCGAGACATCAGCGAGAGACAGAGACCGAGACATCAGCGAGACACCAGCGAGAGACAGAGAGACCAAGACATCAGTGAGACACCAAGACATCAGTGAGACACCGAGACATCAGCGAGACACCGAGACATCAGCGAGAGACAGAGACACCGAGACATCAGTGAGAGACAGAGACCGAGACATCAGTGAGACACCGAGACATCAGCGAGAGACAGAGACATCAGCGAGAGACAGAGAGGCCGAGACATCAGTGAGACACCGAGACATCAGCGAGAGAGCGAGAGACAGAGACATCAGCGAGAGACAGAGAGGCCGAGACATCAGTGAGACACCGAGACATCAGCGAGAGAGCGAGAGACAGAGACATCAGCGAGAGACAGAGAGGCCGAGACATCAGTGAGACACCGAGACATCAGCGAGAGACAGCGAGAGACAGCGAGGCCGAGACATCAGTGAGACACCGAGACATCAGCGAGAGACAGAGACATCAGCGAGAGACAGAGACATCAGCGAGAGACAGAGACATCAGCGAGAGACAGAGACATCAGCGAGAGACAGAGACATCAGCGAGAGACAGAGACATCAGCGAGAGACAGAGACATCAGCGAGAGACAGAGAGGCCGAGACATCAGTGAGACACCGAGACATCAGTGAGACACCGAGACATCAGCGAGAAACAGAGAGACCGAGACATCAGTGAGACACCGAGACATCAGCGAGAGACAGAGAGGCCGAGACATCAGTGAGACACCGAGACATCAGCGAGAGAACGAGACATTCCTGATTGCCTGTTTTCACTGTTTGTTAATCATCATGGTCTCTTATTTAATTACTGCTCATTGCCACCTGTCTTAGAGTTTCCTTTGTTTGCACTGTGTATTTAATCCCTGTGTTTCAGCTGCTCTTGTTTGGTTCTTGTTAATGTATTGTTTGGTTTGCTTTTATCCTGTTTGTTCCTGTGATCTTCTGAGTATAAAATATTATTTAAAACTTTATAAAGTAAAATTCTAGCTTCTGGCCAAACGGCCACACGCAGTCTACTTGCCCCTACTGCGCAACTTATGAAATTTATGACGTCAAAAGCAGTGTAGTGCATCATGGCGTAGCGTAAATATATAAGCAGTTTGTCGCATTACTCAATGGAAGACGTGTTGGTGGGATTGAGGAGATCCTCGAAGTATTCCTTCCACCGTCCGATGACATCCCCAGTTGAGGTCAACAGCTGCCCACCTCCACTGTAAACCGTGTCACTGCTTCCCTCTCCTGAGGAGCTGGACAGTTTGCCAGAATCTCTTTGAGGCCAACCGGGAGTCCTTCTCCATGGCCTCACCTAACTCCTCCCAGCAGTCCGCTTGGCTTGCCGGTACCCGTCAGCTGCCTCAGGAGTCCCACAAGCCAGCCAGGCCCGATAGGACTCCTCCTTCAGCTTGACATCATCCCTTACTTCCGGTGTCCACCACCGGGTTCAGGGATTGCTGCCTCGACATGCACCGGAGACCTTACGGCCACAGCTCAGAGCGGCCGCGTCGACAATGGAGGTGGAGAACATGATCCACTCTGACTCAATATCTCCAGCCTCCCTCAGGATCCGGTCAAAGCTCCGCCGGAGGTGGAAGTTGAAAATGTAAATGTAAATGTAAGTTGAAGATCTCTCTGACAGGGGACTCTGCCAAACGTTCCCAACAGACCCTCACAGTACGTTTGGGTCTGCCGAGTCTGTCCAGCTTCCTCCCCCGCCATCGGATCCAACTCACCACCAGGTGGTGATCAGTTGACAGCTCCACCCCTCTCTTCACGGATGAAATGACCACAAAGTCGATCATCGACTTCTGGCCTAGGGTGTCCTGATGCCACGTGCACTGGTGGACACACTTATCACGCTTATGCTTGAACATGGTGTTCGTTATGGACAAGCTGTAACTAGCACAGAAGTCCAATAACAGAACACCGATCAGATGAGGGGGGCCGTTCCTCCCAATCACGCCCATCCAGGTGTCACTGTCGCTGCCCACGTGGGCGTTGAAGTCCCCCAGTAGAACCCCAGTTGGAGCACTTTCCAGCACCCCTCCCAGAGACCCAAGAGGGCTGGGTACTCTGCACCGCCGTTCGGCCCGTAGGCACACACGACAGTAAGAGACCTATCCCCGTCCCAAAGGCGCAGGGAAGCAACCCTCTCGTTCACCGGGGTAAACTCCAACACATGGTGGCTGAGCTGGGGAGCTATAAGCAAACCCACACCAGCCTGCCGCCTCTCACCATGGGCAACTCCAGAGTGGTAGAGAGTCCATCCTCTCTCAAGGAGTGTAGTTCCAGAGCCCAAGCCGTGCTGGAGGTGATCCCGACTATCTCTAGTCGGTACCTCTCAACCTCACGCACAATCTCAGGCTCCTTCCCCGCCAGCGAGGTGACGTTCCACATCCCTAAAGCCAGTTTCCGTGTCCAGGGATCGGGTTGTCGAGGCCCCCGCCTTCGACTGCTACCCGGTCCATTATACACCGGCCCCTTACGGTCCCTCCTGCAGGTGGTGAGCCCACGGGAGGGCGGCCCCACGTCGCTCCTTCGGGCTGAGCCCGGCCGGGCCCCAAGGGGGGATGTCCGGCCACCAGGCGCTCGCATACGAGCCCCAACCCCGGGCCTGATTCCAGGGTAGGGCCCCGGCTGCGCCATGCCGGGCAATGTCATGGTCCTCGTTTTTGTTTCTAACATAAAGGGTTTATGAACCTCTCTTAGTCTGACCCATCACCTAGGACCTGTTTGCCCTGGGAGACCCTACCAGGGGCATATAGCCAAAGACAACATAGCTCTCCTTGGATCGTTCGGGTACTCAAACCCCTCCACCAGGGTAAGGTGGCAGTTCAAGGAGAGGGGGCGTATTTTCAATGCGCAATTTCAATTTGCACAATCTGAAGGGTAATGGAAACGTGGTTAGAGATTGCATGCGCAGTGGAGAACATTATGTGTGCGTGTGTGACAATGTTAAAGGATTAGTTCACTTTAAAATTAAAATTAGCCCATGATTTACTCACCCTCAAGCCATTCTAGGTGTATATGACTTTCTTCTTTCAGACGAATACAATCAGAGTTATATAAAAAAGTAAATTTTATAATGCAGTGGAAAACAATGAATTTGTGCAAGAAAAAAATTTATATTTAACACTTTATAAAGTAAAATAACTAGCTTCCGACGGAACGAACATAGGGATTCCACTTAAGTGTAAGCGCAACTTATGCGAGGAAGCAGAGGCAGAGGGCTCAGAGGTGGACTCGTCCATCACCCAGGCTGAAGTCACAGAGGTAGTCAAGAAGCTCCTCGGTGGCAAGGCACCGGGGGTGGATGAGATCTGCCCTGAGTACCTCAAGTCTTTGGATGTTGTGGGGCTGTCTTGGCTGACATGCCTCTGCAACATCGCATGGCGGTCGGGGACAGTACCTTTGGGCTGGCAGACCGGGGTGGTGGTCCCTCTTTTTAAGAAGGGGGACCGGAGGGTGTGTTCCAACTACAGGGGGATCACACTTCTCAGCCTCCCCGGGAAAGTCTATGCCAGGGTACTGGAGAGGAGAGGAATTCGGCCGATAGTAGAACCGCAGATTCAGGAGGAACAGTGCGGTTTTCGTCCCGGCCGTGGCCCTCGTGGCATCCTGTGGAGGGTGCTCTGGGAGTATGGGGTCCAGGGGCCTTTGCTAAGGGCTGTCCGGTCCCCGTACGACCAGAGCAGGAGCTTGGTTCACATTACCGGCAGTAGGTCAGACTTGTTCCCGGTGCATGTTGGACTCATTTCAGGTTGCCCACTTCAGGTTGATGGAGAGTTCCTGCCTCAAGTGGAGGAGTTCAAGTATCTTGGGGTCTTGTTCACGAGTGAGGAAAGGATGGAACGGGAGATTGACAGACGGATTGGTGCAGCTTCTGAAGTAATTCGGTCGATGTGCCGGTCTGTCGTGGTGAAGGAACTGCAAGGCGAAGCTCTCGATTTACCGGTCAATCTATGTTCCTACTCTCACCTATGGTCATGAGCTGTGGGTCATGACCGAAAGGACAAGATCGCGGATACAGGCGGCTGAAATGAGCTTTCTCCGCAGGGTGGCTGGGCGATCCCTTAGAGATAGGGTGAGGACACTCGGGAGGAGCTCAGAGTAGAGCCGCTGCTCCTCCACATCGAGAGGAGCCAGCTGAGGTGGCTTGGGCATCTGTTCCGGATGCCTCCTGGACGCCTTCCCGGGAAGGAGACCCCGGGGAAGACCTAGGGCACGCTGGAGGGATTATGTCTCCCGGCTGGCCTGGGGAGGCCTCGGTGTCCCCCCGGAAGAGCTGGAGGAAGTGTCTGGGGAGAGGGAAGTCTGGGCATCTCTGCTTAGACTGCGGCCCCCGCGACCCAGCTCCAGATAAGCGGAAGAAGATGATAATACGCCCAATGGAAACACGTCAATTTCGCAAAAATTCCCATTTATCGCAAAAAACTTTTTGCGCTTGCATGAGGTGGTTTTTCAGGCAATTCGAAAAATAAATATTTTGCAAAACTGCAATGGAAACAGTTTTTGCGCATTTACAGGTCACCTGACGTAGATGACGCGGTATGTTTGGATAGAAGACAAAACAGAGTTCTTTATTAAATTCATAAAAGACAAAAGAATTACAGGAATACTGGATTCTAAACCTCAAAGATATGCCACAATCAAGACCACAAAGCTGATATGAGGGAGAAACACCCAGAAACACATCATATGTGCCGCTCTCAAGTATTAAGGGTCTTTCCTTGCCATTAATGATTGGATAACAAACATAAGTCTCCTTCACTTAATAATAATGGCCAGTGCAGTAGCTGAGAAACATAAACCTACCAACGTCCGTTGCCATGATTTTTGGAATGACTTAACACCAGAGGAAAAAAAAAAAGTTTTAGTTGCATAACGTCGGTTAATGGCACTGCTTTACAAGGGATGGATTGGAAGCACCAGTTGTCTTCCCCAAACATCAGAACTTGCAGTTGGGTGCAGGAGGGATGGAGAAAAAATTACTCTCTGAAGCTTTGACACTTTTCTCTGATTGTTCCGGTAAAAGATTCTAAGCATCATGAGTTTAGAAAACAGCGTCACCTTGTGGCAGGTCAAAGCCTGACAATGCTAAAAGTGTTACGTTTCTGATGGAATAATACACATTTAAGTGTAGCAATAAATAATAATAACAATAATAATAATAATAATAATAATAATAATACCAGACTTTGAAGCAAGTAAATGGTGCTCTAATTATTTTATGCTTTTTATATAGCAGAATATATGATGGTCAAGTCACCTTTATTTATGTAGCGCTTTTTACAATACAGATTTTTTGTTTCAAAGCAGCTTTACAGTGATAGTGTGTTAGCACATGGATTCAAACATTGAATCATTGACACGAAAAGTAAAGCATTCATGCAAGTGGAGCTTTAATTTTGATTGGACATGTTTCTCTTAAATCAGGCACGGAGATTCATGAGAAATTTCGCTATGGATAAATCAGCATTTTCCTTAAAATAACTAGTCAATAATGTGAATAAAGGGAGGATTTTGCATTTTGGTAGCCCGACTGGAAAACCCAATAGCCCCGGGACGTTGGGCTAGCGATTTTGCGAGCCCTGCGAAAGGTCCCTTTCTGGTAGAACTCAGATAAATTATACTTGATGTAGTTTTCATTTGAAGAAGCAAAACACCCTCATTACACTCACCTCTGAGCTTTAAACGCCAAACATGGGCTCGGTTCAATCTTGTGGACTGATTCTTCCTCGCTGTAGATCTTTCCATCGGTGACCAGTGTAAACTCACACTGAGCTCGGACCCTTCGTCCTCTCTGCTCTTTCACACACTTCTCTACTTTTATATGATCCTGTAGGCCTGTGTCTCGCCACGGCTGAAACACTGCACTGTTTCTCATTGTGTCTGTGTAATGCTTCACGTGTAACGCTAGCAGGAGGACGTACCTTGCAGACGGTTGATCAGCCACATGAGCTGCTTCTTGGAGATGTTAGTGAAGCCCAGGTTGAGAGATACGGGTTGTCTGCGGATTATACTACTCAACATCGGAGGAGTGATGGAGCGCTGCCGGCTCAGGTCGATCTGAGTCCATAACCTCTTATCACAGCACCTGCAGACAAACACACACGTCACATGACTGACAGCACCAGCAGACAAACACACGCGTCACATGACTGACAGCACCTGCAGACAAACACACGCGTCACATGACTGACAGCACCTGCAGACAAACACACGGGTCACATGACTGACAGCACCAGCAGACAAACACACGCGTCACATGACTGACAGCACCTGCAGACAAACACACGCGTCACATGACTGACAGCACCTGCAGACAAACACACGCGTCACATGACTGACAGCACCAGCAGACAAACACACGCGTCACATGACTGACAGCACCTGCAGACAAACACACGCGTCACATGACTGACAGCACCTGCAGACAAACACACGCGTCACATGACTGACAGCACCAGCAGACAAACACACGCGTCACATGACTGAGAGGCTGCAGACAAACACACGCGTCGCATGACTGACAGAGGCTGCAGACAAACACACGCGTCGCATGACTGAGAGGCTGCAGACAAACACACGCGTCACATGACTGAGAGGCTACAGACAAACACACGGGGTCACATGACTGACAGAGGATGCAGACAAACACACGCGTCACATGACTGACAGAGGATGCAGACAAACACACGCGTCACATGACTGACAGAGGATGCAGACAAACACACGCGTCACATGACTGACAGCACCTGCAGACAAACACACGGGTCACATGACTGACAGAGGATGCAGACAAACACACGCGTCACATGACTGACAGAGGATGCAGACAAACACACGCGTCACATGACTGACAGCACCTGCAGACAAACACACGGGTCACATGACTGACAGAGGATGCAGACAAACACACGCGTCACATGACTGACAGAGGATGCAGACAAACACACGCGTCACATGACTGACAGCACCTGCAGACAAACACACGGGTCACATGACTGACAGAGGATGCAGACAAACACACGCGTCACATGACTGACAGAGGATGCAGACAAACACACGCGTCACATGACTGACAGAGGATGCAGACAAACACACGCGTCACATGACTGACAGAGGCTGCAGACAAACACACGCGTCACATGACTGACAGAGGATGCAGACAAACACACGCGTCACATGACTGACAGCACCTGCAGACAAACACACGGGTCACATGACTGACAGAGGATGCAGACAAACACACGCGTCACATGACTGACAGAGGCTGCAGACAAACACACGTCACATGACTGACAGCACCAGCAGACAAACACACGCGTCACATGACTGACAGAGGCTGCAGACAAACACGCGTCACATGACTGACAGCACCAGCAGACAAACACACGGGGTCACATGACTGACAGAGGATGCAGACAAACACACGCGTCACATGACTGACAGAGGATGCAGACAAACACACGCGTCACATGACTGACAGCACCTGCAGACAAACACACGGGTCACATGACTGACAGAGGATGCAGACAAACACACGCGTCACATGACTGACAGAGGCTGCAGACAAACACGCGTCACATGACTGACAGCACCAGCAGACAAACACACGCGTCACATGACTGACAGAGGCTGCAGACAAACACGCGTCACATGACTGACAGCACCAGCAGACAAACACACGCGTCGCATGACTGAGAGGCTACAGACAAACACACGGGTCACATGACTGACAGAGGATGCAGACAAACACACGCGTCACATGACTGACAGAGGCTGCAGACAAACACACGCGTCACATGACTGACAGAGGCTGCAGACAAACACACGCGTCACATGACTGACAGCACCTGCAGACAAACACACGCGTCACATGACTGACAGAGGCTGCAGACAAACACACGGGTCACATGACTGACAGCACCAGCAGACAAACACACGCGTCACATGACTGACAGAGGCTGCAGACAAACACACGGGTCACATGACTGACAGCACCTGCAGACAAACACACGCGTCACATGACTGACAGAGGCTGCAGACAAACACACGGGTCACATGACTGACAGCACCAGCAGACAAACACACGCGTCACATGACTGACAGAGGCTGCAGACAAACACACGGGTCACATGACTGACAGCACCTGCAGACAAACACGCGTCACATGATTGACAGCACCTGCAGACAAACACACACGTCACATGACTGACAGAGGCTGCAGACAAACACACGGGTCACATGACTGACAGCACCAGCAGACAAACACACGCGTCACATGACTGACAGAGGCTGCAGACAAACACACGGGTCACATGACTGACAGCACCTGCAGACAAACACACGCGTCACATGACTGACAGAGGCTGCAGACAAACACACGGGTCACATGACTGACAGCACCAGCAGACAAACACACGCGTCACATGACTGACAGCACCTGCAGACAAACACACGCGTCACATGACTGACAGAGGCTGCAGACAAACACACGCGTCACATGACTGACAGAGGCTGCAGACAAACACACGGGTCACATGACTGACAGAGGCTGCAGACAAACACACGCGTCACATGACTGACAGAGGCTGCAGACAAACACACGCGTCACATGACTGACAGAGGCTGCAGACAAACACACGGGTCACATGACTGACAGCACCAGCAGACAAACACACGCGTCACATGACTGACAGCACCTGCAGACAAACACACGCGTCACATGACTGACAGAGGCTGCAGACAAACACACGGGTCACATGACTGACAGCACCAGCAGACAAACACACGCGTCACATGACTGACAGAGGCTGCAGACAAACACACGCGTCACATGACTGACAGCACCTGCAGACAAACACACGCGTCACATGACTGACAGAGGCTGCAGACAAACACACGGGTCACATGACTGACAGAGGCTGCAGACAAACACACGGGTCACATGACTGACAGCACCTGCAGACAAACACGCGTCACATGATTGACAGCACCTGCAGACAAACACACACGTCACATGACTGACAGAGGCTGCAGACAAACACACGGGTCACATGACTGACAGCACCTGCAGACAAACACACACGTCACATGACTGACAGAGGCTGCAGACAAACACACGGGTCACATGACTGACAGAGGATGCAGACAAACACACGCGTCACATGACTGACAGAGGATGCAGACAAACATGACTGACAGAGCCTGCAGACAAACACACGCGTCACATGACTGACAGCACCTGCAGACAAACACACGCGTCACATGACTGACAGAGGCTGCAGACAAACACGCGTCACATGACTGACAGAGGATGCAGACAAACACACGCGTCACATGACTGACAGCACCTGCAGACAAACACACGCGTCACATGACTGACAGAGGCTGCAGACAAACACACGGGTCACATGACTGACAGCACCTGCAGACAAACACACGTCACATGATTGACAGCACCTGCAGACAAACACACACGTCACATGACTGACAGAAGCTGCAGACAAACACACGGGTCACATGACTGACAGAGGATGCAGACAAACACACGCGTCACATGACTGACAGAGGATGCAGACAAACATGACTGACAGAGGATGCAGACAAACACACGCGTCACATGACTGACAGCACCTGCAGACAAACACACGCGTCACATGACTGACAGAGGCTGCAGACAAACACACACGTCACATGACTGACAGAGGCTGCAGACAAACACGCGTCACATGACTGACAGCACCAGCAGACAAACACACGCGTCACATGACTGACAGCACCAGCAGACAAACACACGCGTCACATGACTGACAGCACCAGCAGACAAACACACGCGTCACATGACTGACAGCACCTGCAGACAAACACACGGGTCACATGACTGACAGCACCAGCAGACAAACACACAGGTCACATGACTGACAGCACCTGCAGACAAACACACGGGTCACATGATTGACAACACCAGCAGACAAACACACGCGTCACATGACTGACAGCACCTGCAGACAAACACACGCGTCACATGACTGACAGCACCAGCAGACAAACACACGGGTCACATGATTGACAACACCAGCAGACAAACACACGCGTCACATGATTGACAGCACCAGCAGACAAACACACAGGTCACATGATTGACAGCACCAGCAGACAAACACACGGGTCACATGATTGACAGCACCAGCAGACAAACACACGGGTCACATGACTGACAGCACCTGCAGACAAACACACGGGTCACATGATTGACAACACCAGCAGACAAACACACGCGTCACATGACTGACAGCACCAGCAGACAAACACACGCGTCACATGACTGACAGCACCAGCAGACAAACACACGGGTCACATGACTGACAGCACCAGCAGACAAACACACGCGTCACATGACTAACAGCACCTGCAGACAAACACACGGGTCACATGATTGACAACACCAGCAGACAAACACACGCGTCACATGACTGACAGCACCAGCAGACAAACACACGCGTCACATGACTGACAGCACCAGCAGACAAACACACACGTCACATGATTGACAGCACCAGCAGACAAACACACGGGTCACATGACTGACAGCACCAGCAGACAAACACACGGGTCACATGACTGACAGCACCAGCAGACAAACACACGCGTCACATGATTGACAGCACCAGCAGACAAACACACGCGTCACATGATTGACAGCACCAGCAGACAAACACACGGGTCACATGACTGACAGCACCAGCAGACAAACACACGCGTCACATGACTGACAGCACCTGCAGACAAACACACGCGTCACATGACTGACAGCACCAGCAGACAAACACACGCGTCACATGACTGACAGCACCAGCAGACAAACACACGGGTCACATGACTGACAGCACCAGCAGACAAACACACGGGTCACATGACTGACAGCACCAGCAGACAAACACACGGGTCACATGACTGACAGCACCAGCAGACAAACACACGGGTCACATGACTGACAGCACCTGCAGACAAACACACGGGTCACATGATTGACAGCACCAGCAGACAAACACACGGGTCACATGACTGACAGAGGCTGCAGACAAACACACGCGTCACATGACTGACAGCACCTGCAGACAAACACACGGGTCACATGATTGACAGCACCAGCAGACAAACACACGGGTCACATGACTGACAGAGGCTGCAGACAAACACACGGGTCACATGACTGACAGCACCAGCAGACAAACACACGGGTCACATGACTGACAGCACCAGCAGACAAACACACGGGTCACATCACTGACAGCACCTGCAGACAAACACACGGGTCACATGATTGACAGCACCAGCAGACAAACACACGGGTCACATGACTGACAGAGGCTGCAGACAAACACACGCGTCACATGACTGACAGAGGCTGCAGACAAACACACGCGTCACATGATTGACAGCACCAGCAGACAAACACACGCATCACATGACTGACAACACCAGCAGACAAACACACGCGTCACATGATTGACAGCACCTGCAGACAAACACACGCGTCACATGATTGACAGCACCAGCAGACAAACACACGCGTCACATGATTGACAGCACCAGCAGACAAACACACGCGTCACATGACTGACAACACCAGCAGACAAACACACGCGTCACATGATTGACAGCACCTGCAGACAAACACACGCGTCACATGATTGACAGCACCTGCAGACAAACACACGGGTCACATGACTGACAGCACCAGCAGACAAACACACGCGTCACATGATTGACAGCACCTGCAGACAAACACACGCGTCACATGACTGACAGCACCAGCAGACAAACACACGCGTCACATGACTGACAGCACCTGCAGACAAACACACGGGTCACATGATTGACAACACAAGCAGACAAACACACGCGTCACATGATTGACAGCACCTGCAGACAAACACGCGTCACATGACTGACAGCACCAGCAGACAAACACGCGCGTCACATGATTGACAGCACCAGCAGACAAACACGCGCGTCACATGATTGACAGCACCAGCAGACAAACACGCGCGTCACATGATTGACAGCACCTGCAGACAAACACACGCGTCACATGATTGACAGCACCTGCAGACAAACACACGCGTCACATGATTGACAGCACCTGCAGACAAACACGCGTCACATGATTGACAGCACCTGCAGACAAACACACGCGTCACATGACTGACAGCACCAGCAGACAAACACGCGTCACATGATTGACAGCACCTGCAGACAAACACACGGGTCACATGACTGACAGAGGCTGCAGACAAACACACGTGCGTCACATGACTGACAGAGAGCCGTTCCACACTCCACCTATTGTGGAGGTGCAGAGGACACGGTTTTCGATGGTTGGTTTAGCATTATATTTAATTATCTGGCTAATCAGAAATACAAGTAAAGTATTGGTTATTGATATCGGTTTTGGATGAATGACTGATGAATCAGTAATTATATACAGCATGAACATTTCAAAAGCTCAAATGACTCGATTCAGCCGATCGTTTGGAAGGATAAAGATCATCTCTCAACACATGTATTTCACAGCTAATGTTATTTCATGATTCAAAGTGTAACAAATCCTGGTGCTTTCAAAAACATTCAGTCCACTTCACATTTGTGCTATAGAATAAAAAAAAAAGAAGAAGACTATTTTATGCTATACATTACATTAATTAAAATTACAGCTGCAAACAGCAATAACGGGGGCAAAAATGCTGACAGCAAAACATTACTTTTATGGTTATATCTGGTTATATTATGACTCGATACGCAGCACCGAAGATATAAAGACCAGCCTAATGCTTTTTGATCATACTATTTGAACATTATAATCAAATCTTGACAATTTTCCTTCTTGATCAGTAGGAGGCGCTGTGCCGAACGATGGGATATTCCCAGATGCGTCTCCAATACGGCAGGTGTTTGGCATGATCATTAGTTGGAATGTTATACAAGAACTGTTTGGTCGATCAAAAATAATTTAATAACTTTTTACCAGCATGATGATCTAATGGTGATCTGAGCAAAGACTGGTGAAGAAGAGATAATGAACCATCTGGCACCACCATAAAAACATTCTGTTTATAGGCCTTTCAGGTCAAGAGGTATTAGCATTAGCATAAATGTAGATCTGAGCTGTTGGTGGCGCTAGAGGTTTGGCGATTCTCTGGTAAGTTAGGTCTGTCTCTATCTGTGTGCCGGATCTCATAACTCTCCTCTACAGTTCTGTGGCAGGAGCAGAAGACGTGAGACGGATGGCGATAACAGCCACGCTAACGGTATAACAGGTGCTCATGATCTCCGCTGCTGCACATCTAATACATTCAGTTAGACATAAAACAGTTTCATCTGAACAGCTTTTAGTGATTTGATTGTTTGATTTGTTGATTTTATGTTTGATGTGTATGTCTGTGTTTTTGCATAGCTTTGTTTTTTACAGATTTTATTGAGTGCCTATAAATAAAAGGTATTATTATAATAGTGTCATGTGTTAGCAGGTCTCTCACCAGCGGCTCCAGGTGCGGCACACACGCATGCACACACACAGCTGGCGCTGGCTGAGCTGCTGGAACACGCGGAGCCAGGCGTCTCTGGTTAGCGTGTGTGTGTCTCCGCTGGCTAGCGGCAGGCGGTGTGGTTCGGGGCAGGCGGGCGGCGGGCGCACCAGGTGTCTCTCCATCTGCAGCGGTCTGGGCGAGGGCACGGGCACAGCGCTCCTCTTCAGCGGCCGGCACTGTGAGCGCTGCAGAGAGACGCCGCTAGCATTAGCGTTAGCTGCGGCGCTATTCCCGTTAGCCGTCGCAGAGCCGCCCGCCGCGGAGCCGCTCTTACTCTGGGCTTGCCGGCTCCCGCCGCGCAGTTTGTTCCCGCGGACAGCTTTGCCGTGCCGGTGATTAGTGACGGTGCTGTTGGAGTTCTCCTTCTCTTGCGTCTCCCTGCTGACCCGCGAGCGCCCGTTACGCTCCTGCCCGTTCGAGCGCTTGGAGGAAAGGCCGTCCGGGGTGTGTGTGTGTGTGTGCGTGACGGGCTGCGTGGCGGACAGCGGAGACGGTGGAGCCACAGGTTTGTGACCGCGATCCCCTGAGCCGTCCTCGTCCTCGTCCGCTTCGGGGTCCAGAACCGGCTTGCGGACTCTGGGATTAGCGTCTCCTCGGCGGCGCTGCGGCTGAGGCTCGTCAGGCTCCGGCTCCGGCTCCGGCACGCTCTCTCCCTCAGAGTCCTCGCTCGCGCTGAAGCCCAGCTCCGCCAGGCGCCGGTTACGCTCCCGATCCCGCATGCTCCCGTACGCCGGAGAGGACGGTTCCGAGGCGCCGATGGGAGACGGAGAGTCCGAGTCCGACTCAGAGTCCGTCTCAGAGCTGGAGGAGGACGAGGAGCTGGAGTCCCGCACTCGCTCCAGCAGACACATGCGCTTGAAGCGCTCCAGCTTCTCCCGGTGATGGGAGCGCTGGTCCTGGCTGGCCGTCAGAGATGAGGGCTGAGCCGGAGTCGAGCCGGAGCCGTGACCGACCGACACCGATGCGTTCGGCCCGTTCGCTTCAGAGGAGTCCGAGGAGTTGGGTTTCGCTTTCTGCAGAAGACAGAACCTCAGTGAAGAGCAGTCCTCTTAGGAGAGACACTGGCTACGTTTACATGCACAACTTTTGTTTCAGTCGGACTGAATTGATTCCGACTGATGAATCTGAGTGTAGTGTTTACATGAACGCTTAACCTGTGATCGGGTTGATGTGCGCGTTTATATGTCACAAGCTTCAAATCGGGATAGATTGTTTGACATGCACACACTGTTTGCGGATAATAACTGTTATCCTACATTGGTCTTTATTTGTTTTAATCAGCAGACTTGATATTTATCCATTTCTGGTCATAATTTGGAGAAGATGAGCGTATGAGCCGTTGTGCCGCTGCTTATATTGATCACACAGTAAACCAGTCGTGTGTGGATGAGAGTCTGAAGCCAGCACTGGTGGGCCGTTGTCCTGCTCCACTTCACACACGCAGTGAACGGAGGATTATAAAATAACGGGAAACTCATTTATATGACACTTTATTCATCTGGAACAACAGCTCGTTCAGCGCGTCATTCATCATTACGGTATTTCTACGTCATTGCACATGCGCAGTCCTTTCAGTTTCCGTTTTCAATACGATCAAGTGTTCACATGTTCTCTCGATCGGATTAGAAAAGGAATAAACCGCCCCTTTCAACCCGATCGAAATCTCATTGGGATCGATCTCAGTCGGATCGATTAAAGTGTTTACATGAAGGCTTTTCAGTGCGATTGAGCCGTCAGTCCCATTACTAACGGATTATTTGGTTGCATGTAAACGTAGCCTCTGACAACTATTCTTTTCAACAGTGAGACAGTCGTACCTTTTTCAGATGTTTCTCACGGGCACCTTTGATCTGTCGGGGAAACACAGAAAAACACAGTGCTCATAAAAACAGGCACATGCTACGAACACTCCCGGCCCGAGCGGGTCTGATATTAGCAGCTCGACTCTCAAACATCACCACACATTTCTTTGCCCAGTTTCAAATTTAAAATGTAGCCTTTTCTAAAACACTACAGACCTTTTTGGTGGCTATATTTAATCTAGGGATGCACAATATATTGGCCACCATATCGGCATCGGACGATATATAATCATTTTTACTGTTATCGTTATCGGCCTGATAAGAAAATTTGGTCGATATATTAAAGCCAATAAATAATGGATTATTTCCTTCAGCTGAGATGCTTCAGATGCGCCTGTTCAACATGATGGTTCTGAATTGCTTGAAATATGATTGGAATCTCTTCAAAAAAGGAAAATACAGTTAAGTGAAACATGCTTTCATAAAGGCTACATAAAATTATAATGAGAACATTCTAATTGTGTGCTTGGGACATGGCTTTTAATTTAGAGTTTTGTTTTTGTAATCAGGCTCTCAAAAATTAAATGTATATATAAAAATTTGGATTCAGATTTATCGGCCACTTTATCGGTTATCGGCTTTCAAATACAAAGAATTATCGGTTATCGGTATCGGCCAAAATGTTCACATCGGTGCATCCCTAATTTAAACACTAGATATAAAAATAGTTTCTCTCTCAATGTTTGATATTACGTCAGCTGTTGTTTCTTGTAGAATCATATGAGTGAGAGCTGAATCTAAAGCTAGACAGAAAGATCTCATTGCACCAGTCCATGAATCTGCTGTTGGACTTGCCTTCTTCTTGGAGCCTCCCTCCTGAGGCACGTCCTTCTCCTTCTTGCGTTTCGGACCGTCTTGTCGTGTCGAGTCTTCCAGAGACAAGCTCTTCTTCTTACTGGGAGGAGGATCATCCGTGAGCTTCCAGCGACTCACTTCCCCGTTGTCCATGCGTCGCTTTCCTAAACCGTCTCCTTGATCCTGCAGACCAGACAGAAACCTTATATTATTCTGAAGTTATAATGGTGACATCATTCTGCCACAGATTCTCTATAAACAAGCTGAAGTTATAAATCAAATGTTATCATGTGTTTGTTGGAGGCATGAAATCTAAATGCTCATTATTTAGGAAACTGATTTGCAAGATCGTGCATGATTACTGAAGTATCGTGCAAAACCAGGCCTGACTGAACACGTTAAATGTTAAGTTTCCTCTTCAGTTTGCTCCCTTCAGAACAGATTTTTGCAATTTTGAATGATAAAAAAACTTAATGAAATTAAAAAAAGTTGGAATATCGAAACATTATCTTGGTGACAAAACAGCAGAATTTACAAGAACGTAGAATACGTAGCAAGTCAAATTTATTTGTGCAACACACATGGTTACAAAGCAGCTTTACAGAAAATCATGTTAACGTTTATAATCTTTGAATACCTTCATGCCTTAAAGCTGCATTTATCAGATTAGAGCTGGGCGAGCCATATAGCTACATTTTAAGACAATATAAACATTCAAGCAGTTGAGATTTGCTATATTATATAACCGCTGTACGTGAATTTATTGTATGCATGGGGATAAAGTTGGATACACTGTATCTCCAACTTGATAAAGAGCTTGGCAATAAGAGTTACATCCTGCGGCAAAATAATAAATCAGCTTATTGAGATTTGCTATATAGTATATATTGCTTTAGGTGAGTGTACTGTATGTATGTGAAAAAATTAGCCCTTTATATGACTTTATGGGCCCTATCTTACACCTGGCGCAATGCAGCGCCAAGCTCGACTCAAGTGTTTTTTGCTAGTTTCAGTCTGACGCAGTTTTCATTTTCACGTCCTGCGCCGCGTTGTTTAAATAGCACATGCATTTGTGCCCATGGGTGTGCTGGTCTGAGAACGAGTGTGTTCTGGCGCATTGTTGGACCGTTGCTATTTTGAGGCACCAGAAATAGACTGCGCAATATTTGTTTTTGTTATTTAAGGAGCGCGTTAGTAATGCGCGCCTATAGGGTCCACAGCGCGCATACACTCTGCTTATTAAACACACAAGGACGCACAGCAGCACACAAACATGCCAAATATTTAAAATAAAAGGATTGCAATGTAAAATATTATTATTGTGTACATAAAGATATGGTGAATCCGGCTTCTTCGGTTCCGTTTGCGCTCTGGAGACGCGTTCGGTCTTTCCACTATCAAATTCCGTCATGTAAATAGCGAATCTGCCATGGTGCGATCGCAACTGGCATTTAAAGGGAACGGGAGATGAGACTCTGATTGGTTTAACGCACGTGAATCCCACAACACACCCATTACTCATTAAGAGAATAGGGACAACCCTTTTAGACCATGCACTGGGAGCGCCGACCATTTTCCCCGTCGTTAAACTAGCAAAAGTGGACTCGGACACGCCCTAAGTGAACTTGCGCCGTGCGCTTTAGACCATGCGCTTAGATCGTTAAAATAGGGCCCTATAAGTCTTTATTGTCCATCTCAATCGATTTGCAAATGACGGATTTATGGACCAAAATCTATTAAATATTTTCCATTTTAGCAAAAAACCAAACCTTTAAAGAAGGTGTGGCAAGACCAGTCCTGAAACAGAGGCGCTTCATCATGTTTTACCTCAGTCTTACCTTACTGGTCTTTCCTTCCTTGTGGCACTTTGGACATTCCCAACAGTTTGGGATCTCATCGTTAATGATGCCTTCTGACTTCCCCATCTGCGGGAGAGAGTTGATGATGTTATGGTCAGCATTAAGAGTGCTGGTAAAGAGTGCTGGTAAAGAGTGCTGGTAAAGAGTGCTGGTAATGAGTGCTGGTAATGAGTGCTGGTAATGAGAGCTGGTAATGAGTGCTGGTAATGAGTGCTGGTAATGAGTGCTGGTAAAGAGTGGTAAAGAGTGCTGATAATGAGTGCTGGTAAAGAGTGCTGGTAATGAGTGCTGGTAATGAGTGCTGGTAATGAGTGCTGGTAAAGAGTGCTGGTAAAGAGTGCTGGTAAAGAGTGCTGGTAGTGAGTGCTGGTAAAGAGTGCTGGTAAAGAGTGCTGATAGTGAGTGCAGGTTAAGAGTGCTGGTAAAGAGTGCTGATAGTGAGTGCTGGTAATGAGTGCTGGTAATGAGTGCTGGTAATGAGTGCTGGTAATGAGTGCTGGTAAAGAGTGCTGGTAAAGAGTGCTGGTAAAGAGTGCTGGTAGTGAGTGCTGGTAAAGAGTGCTGGTAAAGAGTGCTGATAGTGAGTGCAGGTTAAGAGTGCTGGTAAAGAGTGCTGGTAAAGAGTGCTGGTAGTGAGTGGTAAAGAGTGCTGATAATGAGTGCTGGTAAAGAGTGCTGGTAGTGAGTGCAGGTTAAGAGTGCTGGTAAAGAGTGCTGGTAAAGAGTGCTGGTAGTGAGTGGTAAAGAGTGCTGATAATGAGTGCTGGTAAAGAGTGCTGGTACAGAGTGCTGGTAATGAGTGCTGGTAATGAGTGCTGGTAATGAGTGCTGGTAATGAGTGCTGGTAATGAGTGCTGATAGTGAGCGCAGGTTAAGAGTGCTGGTAAAGAGTGCTGGTAATGAGCCGGTGTGGGCCAGACCTTCAGGCAGCTGGGGTGGATGATCTCGTTGCAGATTGTGCACTCCATCAGAGAAAGGCTGAACTTCTCCTCCTCCGACTCCACCGTATCTTCCTTCCCCGCTTCACCACACGCGAAACACACGGCAGTGTGTGGCAACACCGGCTACAGGAGAGACCCATGGGGAAAACACACACACACTTAACTAACCTGGGAGAACATGTGTGAAGGTTTGCACATGGGATTAAGATGCATTTTGCTCAATCTGATCACAAGTGATCAATGCTAAATAAAGGTAAACACAACATTATTAACTACGTGTTTACAATTGCTTAGAAGCTTTGGAAGCTGAAGCTTTACATTTAGCCGTTATATTTCCGACACACACTTAAAGCTACAATATGTAAGATTTTGCTAAATAAAATATCCAAAAACCACTTTCACAGTTCATATATTTCATGCAGTTGTGTCCTTACATTATCCCAAAAATTCCCAAGGATTAGTAAATTAGTAAATCCAGAGAAATTCCAGTTCTTAATAATGGCTCGTCCCTGGTCATTGTCGCCTATCAATGGTGACTCACCGCGGTGCACTGCCGGAGCAGACACGACTGCTTCATGCGACCCGGTCCTCCGAACTTCTTCATGTCCTTGCAGAAGTGGCACTCGCCGCACTCGGTCCTCATACACGCCTGACAGCGCCGGCACCGTGTGCGCCGCCGCCGCGCGCCTCCCAGCGCCTTACTGCCAGACATCGCCTCGGCATTCACCTGCACACACACACACACACACACACACGTCAGGACATCACAACACACACACGCGCCTCCCAGCGCCTTACTGCCAGACATCGCCTCGGCATTCACCTACACACACACACACACGTCAGGGCAGGACATCACATGCTGCCAATCAAATACCCAGAATGCCAAGCGGGTCTCCACATTAACCCTTTCCATGCTCTTGGCGCTCTTGATCAGGGTTTGAAATAAACACTCGCCAAATGCAGGTTAAAATCAGCTGTGACGGGAAACGCTGTCAAATCACGAGCCAATTTGGCGTTACTTATTATGTTTACTCGCTTTGCTGGGGAAGTTTGTGAAGCCAAATCTGCACAGATTCTAGCGCAAAAACGTAAGGATCATCATGATATATTAAATACAGCGCATTACGCAGAATCTGCTCATATCTTTCACATCGTCACTAAATAACGGCGCGCTTGTTCATTAGCATTGAAGCAATAACGAAGATTAAAAGCATTTGGTGAACAGAAAAGACATTGTTATTTTCCAACATCTACATTTTTTTATGTTCTTTGTACTGTATTGACAGAATTTCTTTTCTTGGCTAGTAGAAGTTCTGAAATGGCCAGTGAGTGGAAAAGTTAATATGGTCTGTTTTAAATTTTGTTAAATGTGTGTGATGTAATTATAAACAGAAAACTGTGCATTTAATAAGTTTATTAGTTTTTTTTAATTGATTCAAAGCCCTAAATTCTCGGTCAATGACATAAGATCTCATAATGAAGGGGAAAAGGAAAAGCCATTTAAAAATGTAGCTAAAAGTTATCAGAAATATATCCATTATATATATTATATTTCATATAAGGAAATATCATGTAGGGTAGCAGTTAATTATTCTGTAAAAAGTATAATTAACTGATAAAAAAAAGTTATGATCAGAATGATCGGGACAGATCCCGGACGGATCGCTCCACTGCCGCTCTCCTGATCACTGATGTCTGGGAGTGAATCACACTGATGGAGGAGCCGAACACAGAGCCAGCGGTGCTCCTTCACATGGGCCGATGCAGACGAGCTTCAGGCCGTTTAGGGTTAGGGCTAACCCTCATGATCGGGACAGATCCCGGACGGATCGCTTTAACCCTAACTTGTACGACTTTCTATTCAGTGAAACAAAATCAGAGGCAACCAACTTCAGCCTCAGCCATCCTCCACTTTCACTGCAACACTCTTATCCGTTCAGTGAAAATGAACAGTGATTCGCAGGTGTGTGTCAAATTACTATTAAGCCCCTTTCACACAGAGATTCGGGAAAATACACGGATAAAGTGACACGGGATTTGACCCGGGTTCGTTTGATTTTGGTTCATTCACACTGCCAGTGATTTTCCAGAATCAGAGAGTGCGTTCACACACAACACGTAAAAATCCCGTAAAGACATGTGACATACGTGACATGTAATGTCTCAGCAGCGTCTTCAGTTTGCTTATGAGCTGCGATCTCTCTCTGGAGACACCACACTTGTGCATTTATTGCTCTGATTCGATCATAAACTTGCGCATTTACGCACCGTTTCACAGCTGGCGAACGATCCCGGCTTCAGCATCATCACTACAACACGGCATTATTACGGCTTTTGTTCACACAGCGCGCGTTCCGGGACTGAACACGGTAATGTTACTAGGTCCCCAACCCGGCATCATTCCCGGGTCGTGTTTGCGTTCACACAGAAGGCGTTCTGGCAATTTCCTGGCAATTTTCCGGGATCATCGCGCTGTGTGAAAGGGGCTTTATACTACTGTATTACAGTGACTTTCATGAAATATCCTCAGATTACTCCATGTCAGCATTACTTATGTTTAAAATGCTAATTCAAAGTTCAGATGTAATGACAATAAACAAAAGTGCACTCATGAGAACCAAGCGATTATAGATGTATTGAAACTTTGACACCATTTATTTTTCTAATGCATGTTACCGGTCTTATTATTAATGCTTCATTCAAGCATCTTTTGGACTTTGTAATCCTTTATAAAAACGTCCTAACTTGCTCTTCTGTAATGTGACTTGCCAACACACACACACACACACACACACACACACACACACTGAGTTCAGGGACAGTCTCCTCCTCTCCTCTCCTCCCGGACACACACACACACACACACACACACACACACTGAGTTCAGTTAGGGTTAGGGTCTTCAGACGAGCACAGGTGGAGGAACTCTTCACTCAAGCCAGTTCAGGTTAAAGTTCACACAAAAATGAAAATGAGCCCATGATTTACTCGCCCTCAACCCATCCCAGGTGTGTATGACTCTCTTCTTTCAGATGAACACAATCTGAGTTAAATTAAAAAATATCCCGCTCTTCCCAGTTTTATAATGGGAGTGAATGGAGCCTGAGATTCTGAAGCCTCATCCATCATAACCCTAATCCATACGGGTTAATAAAGGCCTTCTGAAGAAAAATATGCAGATTTATGACTATAATCACTGGTGTCCAGTAACAGCCGTACGCAAGTCTAGTTCCAGCGGAAGAGTGACCTCTGACCCCACGCATGACCTCTGACCCGACACATGACATATCGACAAACGTGGAAGAGCAGAGGATCGAGCAAAACACCGGTCACAAATCAGAAGTATAAACAAGATTTTTTTATAGAGAAATGTGGAAGGAGCTTGAGTTTGATGTTTGAACCGCGAGAGGCGTGGAGACTCCTACATCACGCGTGGGGTCAGAGGTCACTCTTCCCCAGGAACTAGACTTTGGTACGGCCGTTACCGGACGCCAGTGATTCTAGTTTCTAAAGTTATAAATCTGGATATTTTTCTTCAGAAGGCCTTTATTAACCCGTATGGATTAGGGTTATGATGGATGATGCTTCAGAATCTCAGGCTCCATTCACTCCCATTATAAAGCTGGGAAGAGCAGGATATTCTTTATTTATAACTCAAATTGTATTCGCCTGAAAGAAGAGAGTCAGACACACCTGGGATGGGTTGAGGGCGAGTAAATCATGGGCTAGTAAAGGAACTATCCCTGTGAGCCAGACATTAGTGGGGTCAGGTGCTGTGACGGACAGGTGGCTGTTGAGGACACTCGTTTCCAACGCGTTACGTTTAACACACACTTAAAGTTTTTGGCCAATCACAAAGCACTGGTTGAGCTGTGGCCAATCAGAGCACTGGGCTTTTTTGAAGGAGGGGCTTTGTAGAAGCCAGTGTGTTTCAGTTTCAGACAGACTGGACAAGAATGTACAGTATGTTTTGTTTTTTTACATTAAAGCATGTTAGCCTATTACCCCCAATAAACAAAATAAACTTTTAAAATAGCATCATATGAGCCCTTAATGGCCCAACCGATGATCAGGGAGAATCTGCCTCTCGTTGAGCAAACGTGGGTCAGTTAAACAGCAGATTAATCTCCTGAACTTCAGTCCCTCGTTTCCATCCCTGTCAGACGTCTAACATCCATCCTGACTCTGAGGATTCCTGACGAACACAGACGGGAACGATAACTATAAGATCTAGTTCTCAACATCTCGTCCGGTGCATTGGGACAGGAACCACCGATATACAGATTTATACAGTATTGATGTGTGTGTGAGAGTGTGTCAGCTGAAGGGAGTAAATTGTTGAGTTTTCTGCAGTGAAATCTGTGTTTCTGGTTTTACTATATAACATTTTGGTGTCGTGACAAACCTATTTCCATTATTATTATTATTATTATTATTATTATGTACTGTAGGCTTGTGTGATATTGAGAACAAAATGTTAGAACTTTTAGAAGGTAAAGCAAAAGTAATCAGCAATTTGCTTTTTTTCATGATAGTAAAAGTATTCTAAAAACATTTTATTTCAGGTAGAGAATCAAAACTCTTCAAGTTTACTGTGCAGTACGAGAGACACGAGACGAACTGTCAGACATACAGGATTACACACAAGCGTTCAGATTCAGTATATTTGAGTTTTGATAAACATTTAACCACTAAATGCCACGACAGAATCGAACATTGCAGACATGTCTGATAATAATCATCATTTGTATGTCCGCATTAAATACAACAACATTTTTTTCATCTTGAGTGACAGCAGGATTACTATAGTACATTAGTATACTTTCTGTCATTGATAAACAACATTTACTGCCACCCAAATCACACAGTTACCAGAGCAAAATCACGATCACTTCATAAGGCATTTTCCGAGCGGTGTAATATTTCACAGTATTTTGTAATTTCGTTCATTTTTTTATGACAACAACCAGTAAATATAGGTGGAAAGTCCATGGTATACCCTGGTATGTCTTCAGTTACACAATTCTCCATTCTGTCAGGTGAAATATGGGCCTAAAATCAGACTGAAGACTCCCAGAAGCTGCAGGGATTTACCATGATTTACTGTGGTGAATGACAGTGTCATCATCAGTCAGTGAATGAGCTGTGCCACTGCAGACACACGACAGCTAACACGAGCGGCTAACCAGTTGGTTAGTTAGTTAGTTATTAGTCCTCAGCCACACATATACTCACAGAACCCAGCCCAGCAGCTGAGAAGCGCCTTCACTGATCCACAGAACCAGAAACACACCAGACGACCGAGCAGAAACACTCCAGACTGGCTATAACGAGCCGCTAGCATGGGCTGGTTAGCAGGTCCATTCAGCGCATTCACACGCAGTTCAGCGGGACTGAGATGGGCTTTACCAACCATTGTGATCTGGGAGGAATTTCGCCCACGACGATCTTGTTTTAATGGCACACACTCTCACAGACACACACACACTCTCTCAGGCACACAACAATACACGGCTAGCCACCGAGCACGAGCTCGTCCCAGCAGAACTCACTCACCTGCTCGTGTGGACGCGCATTCTCCCAGATCGAGCATTAGAGTGATGTTTTCTGAGATGTTTTCTGTGATGTTTTCTGGCGATAGATGGACAGACACAATGAAAAAGAGAGAGAGAGAGAGAGAGAGAGATCGCTTCCTTGTTCTCAGTCTCTCTCTCAGCTTTACATGAGTGACTGCTTTAAACACCAATCACATCCATTACCAGCTATTATCAACGACAGCGATGATTTCTGCTCTCTCAATGTGCTCCTCAAATATTCAAATCATACGAGCTCTTCAGATCATTGATATAATCCATAAATATCATCCTCTGTGATTGCGATGGCCGATATTCCAGGCGCTTATTATTCCCGAACGATCTGCGGAACTGAAAGAGAAAACAGCATAAACGGATAAACGTGCCTTTTGTTCGCTCTTTCCTATT
>NC_140216.1:67500-117500 GCF_951802725.1 Rutilus rutilus | reverse complement strand
TTGAGCTAAACCCATTCTGCGCTGTAGAAGAACCCTAACCCAAACAGCAGAGGGTTATTGAGCTAAACCCGTTCTGCGCTGTAGAAGAACCCCAACCCAAACAGCAGAGGGTTATTGAGCTAAACCCGTTCTGCGCTGTAGAAGAACCCTAACCTTAACAGCAGAGGGTTATTGAGCTAAACCCGTTCTGCGCTGTAGAAGAACCCTAACCCAAACAGCAGAGGGTTATTGAGCTAAACCCGTTCTGCGCTGTAGAAGAACCCTAACCCAAACAGCAGAGGGTTATTGAGCTAAACCCGTTCTGCGCTGTAGAAGAACCCCAACCCAAACAGCAGAGGGTTATTGAGCTAAACCCGTTCTGCGCTGTAGAAGAACCCTAACCCAAACAGCAGAGGGTTATTGAGCTAAACCCGTTCTGCGCTGTAGAAGAACCCCAACCCAAACAGCAGAGGGTTATTGAGCTAAACCCGTTCTGCGCTGTAGAAGAACCCCAACCCAAACAGCAGAGGGTTATTGAGCTAAACCCGTTCTGCGCTGTAGAAGAACCCTAACCCAAACAGCAGAGGGTTATTGAGCTAAACCCGTTCTGCGCTGTAGAAGAACCCCAACCCAAACAGCAGAAGGTTATTGAGCTAAACCCGTTCTGCGCTGTAGAAGAACCCCAACCCAAACAGCAGAGGTTTATTGAGCTAATCCCGTTCTGCGCTGTAGAAGAACCCCAACCCAAACAGCAGAGGGTTATTGAGCTAAACCCGTTCTGCGCTGTAGAAGAACCCTAACCCAAACAGCAGAGGGTTATTGAGCTAAACCCATTCTGCGCTGTAGAAGAACCCTAACCCAAACAGCAGAGGGTTATTGAGCTAAACCCATTCTGCGCTGTAGAAGAACCCCAACCCAAACAGCAGAGGGTTATTGAGCTAAACCCGTTCTGCGCTGTAGAAGAACCCCAACCCAAACAGCAGAGGGTTATTGAGCTAAACCCATTCTGCACTGTAGAAGAACCCCAACCCAAACAGCAGAGGGTTATTGAGCTAAACCCGTTCTGCACTGTAGAAGAACCCCAACCCAAACAGCAGAGGGTTATTGAGCTAAACCCGTTCTGCACTGTAGAAGAACCCTAACCTTAACAGCAGAGGGTTATTGAGCTAAACCCGTTCTGCGCTGTAGAAGAACCCCAACCCAAACAGCAGAGGGTTATTGAGCTAAACCCATTCTGCACTGTAGAAGAACCCCAACCCAAACAGCAGAGGGTTATTGAGCTAAACCCGTTCTGCACTGTAGAAGAACCCCAACCCAAACAGCAGAGGGTTATTGAGCTAAACCCGTTCTGCACTGTAGAAGAACCCTAACCTTAACAGCAGAGGGTTATTGAGCTAAACCCGTTCTGCACTGTAGAAGAACCCTAACCCAAACAGCAGAGGGTTATTGAGCTAAACCCGTTCTGCACTGTAGAAGAACCCCAACCCAAACAGCAGAGGGTTATTGAGCTAAACCCGTTCTGCACTGTAGAAGAACCCTAACCTTAACAGCAGAGGGTTATTGAGCTAAACCCGTTCTGCGCTGTAGAAGAACCCTAACCCAAACAGCAGAGGGTTATTGAGCTAAACCCGTTCTGCACTGTAGAAGAACCCTAACCTTAACAGCAGAGGGTTATTGAGCTAAACCCGTTCTGCACTGTAGAAGAACCCCAACCCAAACAGCAGAGGGTTATTGAGCTAAACCCGTTCTGCACTGTAGAAGAACCCTAACCTTAACAGCAGAGGGTTATTGAGCTAAACCCGTTCTGCGCTGTAGAAGAACCCCAACCCAAACAGCAGAGGGTTATTGAGCTAAACCCGTTCTGCACTGTAGAAGAACCCTAACCCAAACAGCAGAGGGTTATTGAGCTAAACCCGTTCTGCACTGTAGAAGAACCCTAACCCAAACAGCAGAGGGTTATTGAGCTAAACCCGTTCTGCACTGTAGAAGAACCCTAACCCAAACAGCAGAGGGTTATTGAGCTAAACCCGTTCTGCACTGTAGAAGAACCCCAACCCAAACAGCAGAGGGTTATTGAGCTAAACCCGTTCTGCACTGTAGAAGAACCCTAACCCAAACAGCAGAGGGTTATTGAGCTAAACCCGTTCTGCACTGTAGAAGAACCCCAACCCAAACAGCAGAGGGTTATTGAGCTAAACCCGTTCTGCACTGTAGAAGAACCCTAACCTTAACAGCAGAGGGTTATTGAGCTAAACCCGTTCTGCACTGTAGAAGAACCCTAACCCAAACAGCAGAGGGTTATTGAGCTAAACCCGTTCTGCACTGTAGAAGAACCCTAACCTTAACAGCAGAGGGTTATTGAGCTAAACCCGTTCTGCACTGTAGAAGAACCCCAACCCAAACAGCAGAGGGTTATTGAGCTAAACCCGTTCTGCGCTGTAGAAGAACCCTAACCCAAACAGCAGAGGGTTATTGAGCTAAACCCGTTCTGCGCTGTAGAAGAACCCCAACCCAAACAGCAGAGGGTTATTGAGCTAAACCCGTTCTGCGCTGTAGAAGAACCCCAACCCAAACAGCAGAGGGTTATTGAGCTAAACCCGTTCTGCGCTGTAGAAGAACCCTAACCTTAACAGCAGAGGGTTATTGAGCTAAACCCGTTCTGCACTGTAGAAGAACCCCAACCCAAACAGCAGAGGGTTATTGAGCTAAACCCGTTCTGCACTGTAGAAGAACCCTAACCTTAACAGCAGAGGGTTATTGAGCTAAACCCGTTCTGCGCTGTAGAAGAACCCCAACCCAAACAGCAGAGGGTTATTGAGCTAAACCCATTCTGCACTGTAGAAGAACCCCAACCCAAACAGCAGAGGGTTATTGAGCTAAACCCGTTCTGCACTGTAGAAGAACCCCAACCCAAACAGCAGAGGGTTATTGAGCTAAACCCGTTCTGCACTGTAGAAGAACCCTAACCTTAACAGCAGAGGGTTATTGAGCTAAACCCGTTCTGCACTGTAGAAGAACCCTAACCCAAACAGCAGAGGGTTATTGAGCTAAACCCGTTCTGCACTGTAGAAGAACCCCAACCCAAACAGCAGAGGGTTATTGAGCTAAACCCGTTCTGCACTGTAGAAGAACCCTAACCTTAACAGCAGAGGGTTATTGAGCTAAACCCGTTCTGCGCTGTAGAAGAACCCTAACCCAAACAGCAGAGGGTTATTGAGCTAAACCCGTTCTGCACTGTAGAAGAACCCTAACCTTAACAGCAGAGGGTTATTGAGCTAAACCCGTTCTGCACTGTAGAAGAACCCCAACCCAAACAGCAGAGGGTTATTGAGCTAAACCCGTTCTGCACTGTAGAAGAACCCTAACCTTAACAGCAGAGGGTTATTGAGCTAAACCCGTTCTGCGCTGTAGAAGAACCCCAACCCAAACAGCAGAGGGTTATTGAGCTAAACCCGTTCTGCACTGTAGAAGAACCCTAACCCAAACAGCAGAGGGTTATTGAGCTAAACCCGTTCTGCACTGTAGAAGAACCCTAACCCAAACAGCAGAGGGTTATTGAGCTAAACCCGTTCTGCACTGTAGAAGAACCCTAACCCAAACAGCAGAGGGTTATTGAGCTAAACCCGTTCTGCACTGTAGAAGAACCCCAACCCAAACAGCAGAGGGTTATTGAGCTAAACCCGTTCTGCACTGTAGAAGAACCCTAACCCAAACAGCAGAGGGTTATTGAGCTAAACCCGTTCTGCACTGTAGAAGAACCCCAACCCAAACAGCAGAGGGTTATTGAGCTAAACCCGTTCTGCACTGTAGAAGAACCCTAACCTTAACAGCAGAGGGTTATTGAGCTAAACCCGTTCTGCACTGTAGAAGAACCCTAACCCAAACAGCAGAGGGTTATTGAGCTAAACCCGTTCTGCACTGTAGAAGAACCCTAACCTTAACAGCAGAGGGTTATTGAGCTAAACCCGTTCTGCACTGTAGAAGAACCCCAACCCAAACAGCAGAGGGTTATTGAGCTAAACCCGTTCTGCGCTGTAGAAGAACCCTAACCCAAACAGCAGAGGGTTATTGAGCTAAACCCGTTCTGCGCTGTAGAAGAACCCCAACCCAAACAGCAGAGGGTTATTGAGCTAAACCCGTTCTGCGCTGTAGAAGAACCCCAACCCAAACAGCAGAGGGTTATTGAGCTAAACCCGTTCTGCGCTGTAGAAGAACCCTAACCTTAACAGCAGAGGGTTATTGAGCTAAACCCGTTCTGCGCTGTAGAAGAACCCCAACCCAAACAGCAGAGGGTTATTGAGCTAAACCCGTTCTGCGCTGTAGAAGAACCCCAACCCAAACAGCAGAGGGTTATTGAGCTAAACCCGTTCTGCGCTGTAGAAGAACCCTAACCTTAACAGCAGAGGGTTATTGAGCTAAACCCGTTCTGCGCTGTAGAAGAACCCTAACCCAAACAGCAGAGGGTTATTGAGCTAAACCCGTTCTGCGCTGTAGAAGAACCCTAACCCAAACAGCAGAGGGTTATTGAGCTAAACCCGTTCTGCGCTGTAGAAGAACCCCAACCCAAACAGCAGAGGGTTATTGAGCTAAACCCGTTCTGCGCTGTAGAAGAACCCTAACCCAAACAGCAGAGGGTTATTGAGCTAAACCCGTTCTGCGCTGTAGAAGAACCCCAACCCAAACAGCAGAAGGTTATTGAGCTAAACCCGTTCTGCGCTGTAGAAGAACCCCAACCCAAACAGCAGAGGGTTATTGAGCTAAACCCGTTCTGCGCTGTAGAAGAACCCTAACCCAAACAGCAGAGGGTTATTGAGCTAAACCCGTTCTGCGCTGTAGAAGAACCCCAACCCAAACAGCAGAGGGTTATTGAGCTAAACCCGTTCTGCGCTGTAGAAGAACCCCAACCCAAACAGCAGAGGGTTATTGAGCTAAACCCGTTCTGCGCTGTAGAAGAACCCCAACCCAAACAGCAGAAGGTTATTGAGCTAAACCCGTTCTGCGCTGTAGAAGAACCCTAACCCAAACAGCAGAGGTTTATTGAGCTAATCCCGTTCTGCGCTGTAGAAGAACCCCAACCCAAACAGCAGAGGGTTATTGAGCTAAACCCGTTCTGCGCTGTAGAAGAACCCTAACCCAAACAGCAGAGGGTTATTGAGCTAAACCCGTTCTGCGCTGTAGAAGAACCCCAACCCAAACAGCAGAGGGTTATTGAGCTAAACCCGTTCTGCGCTGTAGAAGAACCCCAACCCAAACAGCAGAGGGTTATTGAGCTAAACCCGTTCTGCGCTGTAGAAGAACCCTAACCCTAACAGCAGAGGGTTATTGAGCTAAACCCGTTCTGCGCTGTAGAAGAACCCCAACCCAAACAGCAGAAGGTTATTGAGCTAAACCCGTTCTGCGCTGTAGAAGAACCCCAACCCAAACAGCAGAGGTTTATTGAGCTAAACCCGTTCTGCGCTGTAGAAGAACCCTAACCCAAACAGCAGAGGTTTATTGAGCTAAACCCGTTCTGCGCTGTAGAAGAACCCCAACCCAAACAGCAGAGGGTTATTGAGCTAAACCCGTTCTGCGCTGTAGAAGAACCCTAACCCAAACAGCAGAGGGTTATTGAGCTAAACCCGTTCTGCGCTGTAGAAGAACCCTAACCCAAACAGCAGAGGGTTATTGAGCTAAACCCGTTCTGCGCTGTAGAAGAACCCCAACCCAAACAGCAGAGGGTTATTGAGCTAAACCCGTTCTGCGCTGTAGAAGAACCCCAACCCAAACAGCAGAGGGTTATTGAGCTAAACCCGTTCTGCGCTGTAGAAGAACCCCAACCCAAACAGCAGAGGGTTATTGAGCTAAACCCGTTCTGCGCTGTAGAAGAACCCCAACCCAAACAGCAGAGGGTTATTGAGCTAAACCCGTTCTGCGCTGTAGAAGAACCCCAACCCAAACAGCAGAGGGTTATTGAGCTAAACCCGTTCTGCGCTGTAGAAGAACCCTAACCCAAACAGCAGAGGGTTATTGAGCTAAACCCGTTCTGCGCTGTAGAAGAACCCCAACCCAAACAGCAGAGGGTTATTGAGCTAAACCCGTTCTGCGCTGTAGAAGAACCCTAACCCAAACAGCAGAGGGTTATTGAGCTAAACCCGTTCTGCGCTGTAGAAGAACCCTAACCCAAACAGCAGAGGGTTATTGAGCTAAACCCGTTCTGCGCTGTAGAAGAACCCTAACCTTAACAGCAGAGGGTTATTGAGCTAAACCCGTTCTGCGCTGTAGAAGAACCCCAACCCAAACAGCAGAGGGTTATTGAGCTAAACCCGTTCTGCGCTGTAGAAGAACCCCAACCCAAACAGCAGAGGGTTATTGAGCTAAACCCGTTCTGCGCTGTAGAAGAACCCTAACCCAAACAGCAGAGGGTTATTGAGCTAAACCCGTTCTGCGCTGTAGAAGAACCCTAACCCAAACAGCAGAGGGTTATTGAGCTAAACCCGTTCTGCGCTGTAGAAGAACCCCAACCCAAACAGCAGAGGGTTATTGAGCTAAACCCGTTCTGCGCTGTAGAAGAGCGCGAGTTGGAGAAGCTCTTTCATTAGTCTGGAGCTGAAGACACACGTCACGCCTCGAGCATGATCACATTTAAAGAAGAAGAAACACTTCATGCTCGAACCTCTCATTAGCTGTGTGATGTTATGTGTGTGATGTTATGTGTGTGTGTGTGTGTGTGTGTGTGTGTGTGTGTGTGTGATGTTATGTGTGTGTGTGTGTGTGTGTGTGTGTGTGTGTGTGTGATGTTATGTGTGTGTGTGTGTGAGAAAGTAAAGCTCATGCTGTTCTCTTTCTGTGTCAGACATCAATGAGCTGAACCTCCCGAAGACGTGCGAGATCGTTTTCCCCGACCAGGACGATCTGCTGAACTTCAAGCTCATCATCTCGCCGGACGAGGTTTGCCTTGGTTTGCGCCTCTGCGATGGAGAGCGCTTCATGCATGTTATTTAAGAGATTCAAATGATGAAGCGTAAAGTTCGTTAGCAGCAGCACAAATGAAGAACTGTGATTTAATTAACAGAGCATGAAACCTGCGCTTGTAATGCTTTCCAACAGGGAATTATTCATTCATCAAGACTTTGTTCTTCTGACTGTCCTGATCAGTTTAATAAACATTTATCATGTTCTCTGCTTTTTTACAGGGTTTCTATAAAGGTGGGAAATTTGTCTTCAGTTTTAAGGTAAACAGCAGCTTGAGTAAATCCGTGATCACTTCAGTAACTAACAACCCTCTACAAATCAGACGGTGACGCTAGTTGTTCGCTCTAGTAGATTATATAGATGAAAACCTTATAGCTTTACATAAGGATTCACAGACCAGTAGTTCTACAATGTAATATAATTCTTGAGAACTGGGATGTTCATTTTCAGTTCTTAAAATGCAAAAATTCTATTTCATTAAAGACCTTCAAATGAAAGCCAGGATCCACAGAGCAAAACATGTTTGTTGGATATAAAGGGGGATAAACGTCTCAGTAATGAAAGTTCCTGCTGTGTTTTAATACGGTAAACTGATGGATGTCAGTGAGGGTGAAGAGATCATGATGAAGATGAGGCTCTAGAACAGCAGATCTTTCTGGAGAACACAGTTAAACATGAGCAAAGTGCAAGAGCTGTTTCTGCACTCGCACGCCGAGAGAGAGATCAGACCGTAGAGCTGCTCGATTCAGCTTTAATAGACTGATCTCCATTCACACACACGATCCTTCAGTTCGTCTATCAAACTCTGACTAACCCATATCGCAACAGTCAGATCTGTGCTGGCGCTGACCCGGAGAGAGTCGTCATGAAACCGCTTCAGTCTTTTCAACCTCATAGTGTCATTATTTCTGTGATGCAGTAGTTCAAATGATCATAGAAGTACTGGGATAAAAGGTTAAAGTTCAAATATGAACACTGATGTCTACGATAGCGATCGAAATCAGCTTTTGATAGAAACTTGGTGCTTTAAAAAACGCATTTATCGATTACATTACACTAAGCGGCGACAAGTGACTGTTAAAAAATGTATTTATTGATTCATGTATTGGAGAGAATGTAGTCCTGTGTGATGCTTCTGAAGTAAGTCAGAAAGATATGATGATTTGTTTGTGTAAATATGACTCATCTTATACATTATGTACAGTCTGTATAAGTGTGTGATTTAACTTTTCCGATGATCTAGTGTTCAATCGCAATACTTGTAGAACCGCAATTCTTAAAGAAATCTCAATACATGTCGTATCGGCAGCCGAGTATCGTGATCGTACCGAAGCGGGAGATGGTGTCTCGTCCAGCCCTACTCACGGTGTAAACTTTCTTGTGCTGTCTTTATCTTCTTAATCCTTTACAGTTTGTTTGTCCTTTTCTTTATTTCTTAATTTGCCATGTACAAATGTATTTACGATGAGCTGACATGTTTAGTCACTTCCATGTTTTTATGGCTTTATTTTTGCTTGAAAGGAAGATACTCGTACCGGAAACTAACTGGTACTAGTCCTTGCAAATTACCTTCTACCAGCAATTCTAAAAGCTTGTTAAATGATGATTGAAGCGTGTCTGAAGGTCAGATGCTCTTCTCTTTCAGGTAGGACAGGGCTACCCTCATGACCCTCCGAAAGTCAAATGTGAAACGATGGTTTATCACCCCAACATCGACCTCGAAGGAAACGTCTGTCTAAATATTTTGAGGTATTGTGTTGACCTTTTCCTCACGTTTATCATCATAGACCAGCGAACCCGGTTTAGAGCAGAACTGTACACAAGCACACACACACTGTTAGATCTTTAGCACTGGCTGTTAAAATATAAGAAATATTAAATACTGTAAAATCTTACTTTATTCTGCATGACACAATCAGAGAGATTTTGACAAATGGTCCTGTTGCTTGATCTAGAACGCTTTTATTTCTAATATTTTAATGTCTGCTTTTGTGAAGTACATTTTTACGGGTTTGAGTAAATAATGACAGGTTTGTGAATTTTGAAGTGATTCCGTTTAATAATCTGTTTTTTTTTATTTATTTTTTTTACATGATTTCCAAAATACTTTCTAACATTCAGTTGGGTGTGTGTGTGTGTGTGTGTGTGTGTGTGTGTGTGTGTGTGTGTGTGTTAGATGGTCCTGGGATTGAGCAGTGCTTTTTGCTGCTGATCCTGTACAGACGAGTGGAAATAGACATGATGAATTATGAGAGTGTAACTGAGAAAGCACTTTGACTCTTTATGTTTCAGAGAAGACTGGAAGCCGGTCTTGACGATTAACTCCATCATATACGGACTACAGTATCTGTTCCTCGTAAGTTCAGCTTACGTTTCCTGAATGTCGAATCACTGCGCGTCATGTTGATTAGAGTTCCCCAAATTTGGTGACACGAACCTCGAAGCCAAACTTCATGACGTGTGAGGTTCACGTCGATTCATTTAATTATTCTTTAACCTCATTGTGTTTTTTCACTGGTAGGAGATCTATTGCTTGCCCTAGTTTAGATGCAGTCCATTCCCCGTAGATGAAATCTATTTCTTCTCATGTTTTCTTACAGTTTAAAGGAGTAGTTCACAGAATTTAAATTTGTTGATAATTTTCTCTCCCCCTCGTCATCCAAGATATTCATGTCTTTCTTTCTTTGGTCGAAAAGAAATGAAGGTTTTTGAGGAAAACATTCCAGGATTTCCTCCATATAGTGACGTCAAAGGGGTCCAACGGGTCGAAGGTCCAGATGTGAGTTTCAGTGCAGCTTCAAAGTCTCGACACGATCCAGCCGAGGAATAAGAGTCTTATCTAGACAAATCATTGGCCATTTTATAAAGAAATGAACATTATGTACTTTAACCACAAATGCTGGTCTTGCACGTCCACAACTTCATACATTAAGTAATCTCGTTGGAAAGTATAGGTGGTAAACTAACGTAAGCGGAAGATTTAGGGAAGGGCGAAAAACTAATTTTCTCCTCCAACTTCAAAATCATCCGACATCGTTGGCTTACCGTTGTAAATGGCGTTTGACTCAGTCTTTGCACATTCGCTTTATAAACACTGGGTCTGTTCTTCCACCTACGTCACGCTTGACCTTTCAACCTGATTACGTAATGTGTGTCGCATCACAGCGAGTGCAAGACCAGCATTTGTGGTTAAAAGTATATAAATGTTTATTTTTGTTATAAAATGTCCGCTGGTTTGTCTAGATGAGACTCTTATTCCTCGGCTGGATCGTGTCGAGACTCTGAAGCTGCACTGAAACTCACATCTGGACCTTCGACCCGTTGGACCCCATTGACGTCCACTATATCCACTATAAGTAAATTATCTGGAAATTCTAAAGTGAACTTATCCTTTAATTGGTGAATAGTGTGTCATTTACAGACATGAAAATCCAACTTGCATGCCGTTGATTGGTGCCGCTTGTGAGCAAGCCCTGTGCTAATCGTTCCCGTGTGTTTCCGCTTCCAGGAGCCGAATCCCGAAGACCCGCTGAATAAAGAAGCAGCCGAAGTCCTTCAGACGAACCGGCGGCTCTTCGAGCAGAACGTCCAGCGCTCGCTGCGCGGCGGATACGTGGGCGCTACGTACTTCGAGCGCTGTCTGAAATAGTCCCGCGCGCCGGCCCTCACGTCCGAGAATGCATTTATCGTTTACATGCGCTGAGATGCACTGACCGACACACTGACCGGAGCGCGGGGGGGTTATTAAGGAATAGGCTGGGAAAGGCTGGTCAGTGATTGTTGCTCAGAGAATTCAGTCGTATTTTGCCACTATGCTGGTACCCACTGTTTATTTTTGCTGAGATTCACATGCTAACTTATCCTCCCACTCACAGACATGAACCGAGAGCGAGACGTCATTTCACTTCTCTTGTATTCCATTATGAAGGCTTGAGGACTGATTTCCTCTGGGCGTCAGCGACGGGGATCCTGCCTCGCGTCGCACATATTCAACTGTGTTTAGTAGTCACTAATTTTTATGTTTGCAAAAAAAAAAAAAGACGTGTATAGCATCGCATCTGACCAATTCTGATAGTATTGACAAATTGATAACCCGTTGAGCCTGGAGACTGGTTAACACGAGATCCACAGGATCCGTCTGCAAATTGGGCTGTTGTGAGCTTGGGAGACCTTAAGATGTTTTGCTATAGTTTTCCTGGTTGGGAATGGGTGGGCTTGGATTTTCTTGAGGAGGGAAGGGTATGACGTAGGGTTAGGAATGGTTACGTAAAATGTTACAATTCTGTTGTGTATATTGAAATCCCAGTTGTTCACGATGACTGCAATATGAATTATGTTAAATAAAATATTGATTTGAATGCCTACATTTGAAGATTAGTGTAAACTACAACAGCAGATTGTCTTTAAACAACAACAACGACGACAATAAAATGTTTTATCTGACCTGGACCAAAGTGCCTCTGCATCAGGACAGACAGTTGCATGTCAGAACATGGATTATCATGTTGATTATTAACTTTAAGATAGGAAAAAAATCATACATATGTTCATGTGATAATCCAAACGCTCTGTTTTGCTGTGTCATCATTAATTAAAAGCTGTAAAAATCACATTTCTTTCTAACAGTTTTACATATTGCTTCGATATCCAGTGTGAATGTGCGAGCGAAAGCCACAGGTCCTCAGGAAAAATCAGGACACTATTAGCGGCCATTAAATAAATCAGATTTATTTAAGATTTGTTCCTCTGCACTGTGAACAAAGTCTTCAATATTTGGGTCTTTTTCTGGAAACTTCCAAAAAAGTTCTGATTGTCTTCTGTCATTGTGTTTTATAAATCTGTCAGAGAAACTCAGGATGACATGTTTCGGTGATATTAGAGGGTTGAAGCGTTTGAGAAGCAGGAGAGAGGAAGAGCTGGAGAACACTGATGATGAAGGACCGGTTACAGTAACGACCCACTGGATGATGAAGGACCGGTTACAGTAACGACCCGCTGAATGATGGAGAACACTGATGATGAAGGACCGGTTACAGTAACGACCCGCTGGATGATGAAGGACCGGTTACAGTAACGACCCACTGGATGATGGAGAACACTGATGATGAAGGACCGGTTACAGTAACGACCCACTGGATGATGGAGAACACTGATGATGAAGGACCGGTTACAGTAATGACCCACTGGATGATGAAGGACCGGTTACAGTAACGACCCACTGGATGATGGAGAACACTGATGATGAAGGACCGGTTACAGTAACGACCCGCTGGATGATGAAGGACCGGTTACAGTAACGACCCACTGGATGATGAAGGACCGGTTACAGTAACGACCCGCTGGATGATGAAGGACCGGTTACAGTAACGACCCACTGGATGATGAAGGATCGGTTACAGTAACGACCCGCTGGATGATGAAGGACCGGTTACAGTAACGACCCACTGGATGATGAAGGACCGGTTACAGTAACGACCCACTGGATGATGGAGAACACTGATGATGAAGGACCGGTTACAGTAACGACCCGCTGGATGATGAAGGACCGGTTACAGTAACGACCCACTGGATGATGAAGGACCGGTTACAGTAACGACCCACTGGATGATGAAGGACCGGTTACAGTAACGACCCGCTGGATGATGAAGGACCGGTTACAGCAGGGGTGTCAAACTCAGTTCCTGGAGGGCCACAACCCTGCAGAGTTTAGCTTCAACCCTAATTAAACACACCTGATCCAGCTAATCAAGGTCTTTAGGATTACTAGAAACTTCCAGGCAGGTGTTTTTGGAGCTGGTTGGAGATAAACTCTGCAGGACAGTGGCCCTCCAGGACTGGAGTTTGACACATGTGGGTTACAGGAACGACCCGTTTGAGAACATGGAGAAACGCTTGGCTCTAGAGAACCGTCACTGACAACATTCAGATGCTCTTTCCCTCCAGTTTCCTTCTGTTCTCTAATCAACAGATTCATCATCATATCTGTGTAGGCCAATGTACAAACAGCCTAACATTTAAAAAAAGTTGTTGATGCATTGGTTTAGAATGAAATGATTAATGAAATGTTTATTCCATTATACACCATATATATATCACCATATATACTTAAGGTGTCAGTGTTGTTTAATAGAAATAACATGGAAAAACACTATATTGGGTTCCAGTAAGAACTAAATGAGGATGCATTAAATGTGTCTTGCCCTGCAGTTGTTGTTTATGAGAAACAATTACTTTTCTTTATAATATCTAACCTTTTACTGTTCATACACACATCAGCACAAATCATAACCCGCCACAAGACCTGACTGATGTCCATTCATGAAGAATTATTATTTTGTGCTCATTCTTATAAATAAACCAGTTCACAGATTGCATTGAATGATTCATTTGTGATTTTGAATAATCCGATTCCAGGCGGAGTCAAAGCGCTGAATTAGTTTATGTCCGAGTCAGAAACTGGGAGAAACATGATCCCGGGAGCTTGAGTGTGTGTCCTGAATCACACACGTGTTCTCCTGAAGGCTTGAGAACGTGGAGGCTTCACACACATTATGGTTTTGCGTTTCACTGCTACTTGTCCAGTGTTTTCTCTGTTGCATTGATGGACGTATTTGACGATTGTATATTCTGCACTGCCTCACACATGAGCGCTCAAGTAAGAATAAGTTAAGACCTTACATTTACATTTATGCATTTGGCAGACGCTTTTATCCAAAGCGACTTACATTGCATTTCAAGTTACACATTTACATTCTTATCAGTTCTTGCTTTCCCTGGGAATCAAACCCATAACTGAACCCAACGCTCTACTGTTTGAACTCCAGGAAAGCTCTTAAGCTCTGTTACAGTAGTGAGTTACAGTAGTGTTAGAGTAGTGTGTTACAGTAGAGTGTTACAGTATAGCGTTAGAGTAGTGTGAGAGTAGTGTTACAGTAGTGAGTTAGAGTAGAGTGTTACAGTAGTGTGCTACACTAGTGTTACAGTAGTGTTAGAGTAGTGTGTTACAGTAGTGTGCTACAGTGGAGTGTTACAGTAGTGTGCTACAGTGGAGTGTTACAGTAGCGAGTTACAGTAGAGTGTTACAGTAGTGTGCTACAGTAGAGTGTTACAGTAGTGTGTTACAGTAGAGTGTTACAGTAGTGTGCTACAGTAGAGTGTTACAGTAGTGTGCTACAGTGGAGTGTTACAGTAGTGTGCTACAGTGGAGTGTTACAGTAGCGAGTTACAGTAGAGTGTTACAGTAGTGTGTTACAGTAGAGTGCTACAGTAGTGTGCTACAGTAGAGTGTTACAGTAGTGTTACAGTAGTGTGCTACAGTGGAGTGTTACAGTAGTGTGCTACAGTGGAGTGTTACAGTAGCGAGTTACAGTAGTGTGTTACAGTGGAGTGTTACAGTAGCGAGTTACAGTAGTGTGTTACAGTAGAGTGTTACAGTAGTGTGCTACAGTAGCGAGTTACAGTAGTGTGTTACAGTAGAGTGTTACAGTAGTGTGTTACAGTAGTGTGCTACAGTAGAGTGTTACAGTAGAGTGTTACAGTGGAGTGTTACAGTAGTGTGCTACAGTGGAGTGTTACAGTAGTGTGCTACAGTAGAGTGTTACAGTAGTGTGTTACAGTAGTGTGCTACAGTAGAGTGTTACAGTAGAGTGTTACAGTGGAGTGTTACAGTAGTGTGCTACAGTAGAGTGTTAGAGTAGTGTGCTACAGTGGAGTGTTACAGTAGCGAGTTACAGTAGTGTGTTACAGTAGTGTTTTACAGTAGTAAGTTACAGTAGTGTTAGAGTAGTGTTACAGTAGTGTGCTACAGTAGAGTTTTACAGTAGTGTGTTACAGTAGTGTGCTACAGTAGAGTGTTACAGTAGAGTGTTACAGTAGAGTTTTACAGTAGTGTGCTACAGTAGAGTGTTACAGTAGAGTGTTACAGTATAGCGTTAGAGTAGTGTGAGAGTAGTGTTACAGTAGTGTGCTACAGTAGTGTTAGAGTAGTGTGTTACAGTAGTGTGTTAGAGTAGTGTGTTACAGTAGTGTGCTACAGTAGAGTGTTACAGTAGTGTGCTACAGTAGAGTGTTACAGTAGAGTTACAGTATAGCGTTAGAGTAGTGTGAGAGTAGTGTTACAGTAGTGTGCTACAGTAGAGTGTTAGAGTAGTGTGTTACAGTAGAGTGTTACAGTAGTGTGTTACAGTAGAGTGTTACAGTATAGCGTTAGAGTAGTGTTACAGTAGTGTGCTACAGTAGAGTGTTACAGTAGTGTGCTACAGTAGAGTGTTACAGTAGTGTGCTACAGTAGAGTGTTACAGTATAGCGTTAGAGTAGTGTTACAGTAGTGTGCTACAGTAGAGTGTTAGAGTAGTGTGTTACAGTAGTGTGTTAGAGTAGTGTGTTACAGTAGAGTGTGACAGTATAGCGTTAGAGTAGTGTGTTACAGTAGTGTGCTGCAGTAGTGTGTTACAGTAGTGTTACAGTACAGTGTTAGTGTAGTGTGTTACAGTAGTGTGCTACAGTAGTGTGTTAGAGTAGTGTGTTACAGTAGTGTGCTGCAGTAGTGTGTTACAGTAGTGTTACAGTACAGTGTTAGTGTAGTGTGTTACAGTAGTGTGCTACAGTAGAGTGTTAGAGTAGTGTGCAACAGTGGTGTGCTACAGTAGAATGTTACAGTAGTGTTAGAGTAGTGTGTTACAGTAGTGTCAGAGTAGTGTGCTACAGTAGAGTGTTACAGTAGTGTGCTACAGTAGAGTGTTACAGTAGAGTGTTACAGTAGTGTGTTACAGTAGAGTGTTACGGTAGCGTGCTACAGTAGAGTGTTACAGTAGTGTGTTACAGTATAGCGTTAGAGTAGTGTGTTACAGTAGAGTGTTACAGTAGTGTGTTACAGTACAGTGTTAGTGTAGTGTGTTACAGTAGAGTGTTAGAGTAGTGTGTTACAGTACAGTGTTAGTGTAGTGTGTTACAGTAGTGTGCTACAGTAGTGTGTTACAGTAGTGTGTTAGTGTAGTGTGTTACAGTAGTGTGCTAGAGTAGTGTGTTACAGTAGTGTGCTACAGTAGTGTTACAGTAGAGTGCTACAGTAGAGTGTTACAGTAATATGCTACAGTAGAGTGTTAGAGTAGTGTGTTACAGTATAGCGTTAGGGTAGTGTGTTACAGTATAGCGTTAGAGTAGAGTGTTACAGTAGTGTTAGAGTAGTGTGCTACAGTAGTGTGTTACAGTAGTGTTACAGTAGTGTGTACAGTAGTGTGCTAATCCTCTTCCTCCTCCTCTTCCTCCCTCATACTCATCCTCATACTCGTCCTCTTCTTACTCATACTCTTCTTCCTCTAACTCATACTCTTCCTCCACTTACTCATACTATTCCTCCTCTAACTCATACTCTTCCTCATCCTTCTCCTCTTCCTCATCCTCCTCTTCCTCATCCTCTAACTCATCCTCTTCCTCCCTTTACACATCCTCTTCCTCCTCTTCCTCATCCTCTTTCTAATCCTCTTCCTTATCCTCTTACTCCTCTTCCTCATACTCATCCTCTTCTTACTCATCCTCTTCCTCCTCTTCCTCATACTCTTCCTCCTCTTACTCATCCTCTTCCTCCTCTTACTCATACTCTTCCTCCTCTTACTCATACTCTTCCTCCTCTTACATACTCTTCCTCCTCTTACTCATACTCTTCCTCCTCTTACTCATCCTCTTACTCATATTCTTACTCCCCTTACTCATACTCTTCCTTCTCTTCCTCGTCTTCCTCATACTCGTCCTCCTTTTACTCATATTCGTCCTCTTCTTACACATACTATTCCTCCTCTTACACATACTCTTCCTCCTCTTACTCATACTCTTCCTCCTCTGCCTCTCAGATTGTTTCCATCTATTGTTTATATCATCAGTCAGTGCACCTGTACACTTGTCATATGTTATACTCAACATATTTCATACAGTTGGTTTGATCACATCGTTAGAAGTAAGTGTTAACAATTTTGGCCTGTTGTGTGTAAACACTGAATGTGTGTAGAATTTTTCTAAATAGAGTGCATGGGATTAGAAAAAGGTGTCTAACTGCCTGAACTTGTTTAAGGTTTTAAAGAAAGAGTGATCTATTCAACAATTGGGTTAAGGCTATTGGGAATTTGGTTCAGAGAATGAGGTTTAGCAACTGTGGAAAACGAAATGTCTTAGCAATTGTGAAAAACTGTAAGACTAACGATGCTGTTTGTGACACGGACCGCGCGAGCATCGTGATGCTGCGCATGGGCGGAGACTGTGACGTCCGCGCGTGACGTCAGCGCGTGATATCGTTCGCAGGCGGGAGTTCCGCGCGGCCTTTTCCTCGCGACAGCGGCTGATGAAGAAGCGGATACCCGCGAGAACTGCTCGTCCTCGTTATTAGGCGTGGACGCGATTCTGACTTTACACGACCGATTCCTCGTTCCCGTCACTGCAGATCTCGTCGCGTTTGCGCGCGTCAGGATGGAGCTGATCACAATCCTCGAGAAAACCGTGTCTCCAGGTACACGAGCCTCGCCCGCACGCGTCGGATCCACACATGTGTGTGTTTCTCACGCGTGCGATCCTAGATTGAAGGGTTTGTGTGTGTGTTAGCGGGCGGCTAATATAGCGAAGGCCTCTCGACGCTTGTCCTGTTGTGTGAACAGCTGCTGAAACGCATAAAGCTGCACTTTATTTCTAAAGACTGTCGACGAGAACAGCAAACGCGCGCGTCAGCCGTCAAAGCCTGCGCGCGTCGCGTTTGTAAACGGCGTTTGCCGGCCTGTGCGGCGACGCGAGTCTCTCACGGGCGGAGAATGCGATTATCAGAGTAAATATAATAACTCAAAGCTCTTCCTCATATTCCCGCACATGTGCTGATGTTGCGAGGTTTGTCGCGTGCGCAGGTTAGTCTCGATAAAGTTATTAGCAGGTTAGCATGCTACTCAGGAAGTGGCTAGGTGCTAGCATGGCTAGTTCTCAGTCATTGCTATCTGCTTCAGAAAGTTTCTAAGTTCAAGCTCGGTTTTAGTGTCCGCCATTTCTCTCGCTCGTTAATACATGTAAATTGCAGGAATGTGAGCGAGTGGGTTTTTTGTTGAGTGTGAGGCGGGAATGAAGCCGATCCCAGCATGTGTGTGTGTGCAGTTTTGCTACAGTGATTGAGACGCGTGAGTTTGCGGGTGTTTGGCGGGAGAGGAAAGCTGTGATGCTTCATGCGTGTCATTCGTGATTGATCATGAGTTTCTTCTTGATTGTGGTTGATTTTCAGATCGAAATGAGCTGGAAGCGGCACAGAAGTTTCTGGAGCAGGCGGCCATCGAGAACCTGGTGATGAAGCACAACACACACACACACACACACAGCTCTGATGTCTGTCACACTGAAGACTGCTCTCTCTAAAGTACAGGTTCTGGCAGTGAAAAGCCCGTTTTGGTTCTAAAAGAGCCTTTATTTTAAGAGTGATGTCAGTTTCTGTATAGATGTGCCTCTTTAGGAAACTGCTGTAACTCCAGCTGGATCAGGATGTGTTAGTAGTGACATACAACCAGTAATCATGAAATGACACGAACCTCGCTGTCCTTTACAGTGGCCATCATGAGCACTGAGACTCTGGCAGGTTTATGATCAGCTCAGGTAGAGCCATATCTGAACACAGGGCTAGCATCTTCTGCGCGTTAGCATGCTTCACTGTGTGTGTTAGTCGAGGTGACGGCGAGAGCTCTAGATTGCTCTTGATCATCTGATGTTCCTCCAGTGTGAGGGCTGGTCTAAACCCACGTCTCGGTCTGTTTCAGCCGACGTTCCTGGTGGAGCTGTCGAAGGTGCTGGCCAATCCCGGGAACACACAGGTGGCCCGAGTGGCAGCGGGTCTGCAGGTGAAGAACTCCCTGACCTCGAAGGACCCGGATGTGAAGACCCAGAACCAGCAGAGATGGCTGGCCATCGACTCCAGCGCACGCAGGGAGATCAAGAACTACGTAAGCCCACCTTCCCTCAGTGCGCACATGACCCCGGACACTATAGATCAGGGTCACTGCACCGCTCAGACGTCGCTCACAGCTTTAGCCTTAGGGTTCGGGTCAGGAAATGCAGGTCTAGTGATTGAGCAAATATTCACTGACTGAAGGGATTCATTAAATTGTGTAAAATGAACAGATTTGTGGTATTCGGACTTCTCTAACCCTTATGGCATTCCCTAAAAAATAAACTTTGTACAGGATTATATTGTGTATATAGGGTTAGGGTTATATATATTTTTTTTGTTTCATAATTAATTGTGGCTTACTTTAAAACTTGATAGATGTGTTGGCTCAATGAATCCTCATATTAATGTACAATCAGCATAAAGACAGTATAGTCTGAATAATCAAGGCCAGTGTCATAACCCATACTGAAATACTACTTTTAACTGCTGATTTTATTCTCAAATTATAACTATGCCATTCTTTTTAAATATTTACTGACTTAACAATTTATTAATTGTAATGGAATGTCCAATTTTAATATAATTCATTCAATCCATGATCATAAATGTCACTCTATGCAGCTTTATTTAGTGTGAAACTCTTGTCTCTCTGTGTTTCTAAACTTATTTTACTCCTTAACTCTTTCCCTGCCAGCGTGTTTGAAGCCGCCAGCATGTGATCATTATCACGAAAGTTTCACGTCCCCCAGAATATTGTGCTGTATGAATATCTGAACATGCAGTGTATCAAAAGAAAGAATAGAGCCTCTGCTTTTAAACAAAAAAGTTTTATTCAGCTTCATTCTTGTTTCATCAACATTTTAATGTAAGTTTCATTTAAAAAAGCAACATTTTGAGTAAAGGGTTAAAAAAATAGCTGAGAATCTCATTTGTCGAAGACTACATCCAGATCAGATTCAGGACGATGATCACAGAGTCCATCGACACTCAAAGCTTCAGGCGTTTCCTCTTGATGCTTCCACATTTCATTCTGTAACATTAGGCAGGTTAGATTTAAATGCTGTTTAATATTGATGATCGCATTATTTTACACATGCTTTTGCCTACATGTTATCGCTTGTTTCTGTTTCTTCTGTGTTTTGATCAGGAGATTCTGTTCTCTTTCAGAAGTTGCCTAATAGCGCCCCCTACCGTATAACAGTGGAAAACCGGGAAATTCCATCATGGGCAGCAAAAGGGTTAACTGTCACACTAAATATGTAGCAGAATTAATTATCAGTATTTAAGGATCGTGCCTTTCGATACAACATCAGTATCACAAGCGTCTCTACTTATGTGTGTTAACCCTTCACGTTCAGAGTCCACAGCACTCGCATGAGTCTTTGGGCTTTAGAAGAGCTTGGAATGTTGTTTGTCGGGTCTCCAGGAGGGCTGTCCATCGTTGGGTCAACAGGCAGTCGATTCGTCATTCACCAGCTTTGACTTCTGTGTGTTGGTCTCGTGTGCTGTAGGTGCTGCAGACTCTGGGTACGGAGACCTATCGGCCCAGCTCAGCGTCCCAGTGTGTGGCTGGCATCGCGTGTGCAGAGATCCCAGTGAACCAGTGGCCCGAGCTCATCCCTCAGCTGGTGGCCAATGTGACGGACCCCAGCAGCACTGAGCACATGAAGGAGTCCACGCTCGAGGCCATCGGATACATCTGCCAGGACATCGTGAGTCCTCAGTCATAACCATAATCATAACCATAACTCTGCCAGGACATCGTGAGTCCTCAGCCATAATCATAACCATAACTCTGCCAGGACATCGTGAGTCCTCAGCCATAACCATAATCATAACTCTGCCAGGACATCGTGAGTCCTCAGTCATAACCATAATCATAACCATAACTCTGCCAGGACATCGTGAGTCCTCAGCCATAATCATAACCATAACTCTGCCAGGACATCGTGAGTCCTCAGCCATAACCATAATCATAACCATAACTCTGCCAGGACATCGTGAGTCCTCAGTCATAACCATAATCATAACCATAACTCTGCCAGGACATCGTGAGTCCTCAGTCATAACCATAATCATAACCATAACTCTGCCAGGACATCGTGAGTCCTCAGCCATAATCATAACCATAACTCTGCCAGGACATCGTGAGTCCTCAGTCATAACCATAATCATAACCATAACTCTGCCAGGACATCGTGAGTCCTCAGTCATAACCATAATCATAACCATAACTCTGCCAGGACATCGTGAGTCCTCAGCCATAAACATAATCATAACCATAACTCTGCCAGGACATCGTGAGTCCTCAGTCATAACCATAATCATAACCATAACTCTGCCAGGACATCGTGAGTCCTCAGCCATAATCATAACCATAACTCTGCCAGGACATTGTGAGTCCTCAGTCATAACCATAACCATAATCATAACCATAACTCTGCCAGGACATCGTGAGTCCTCAGCCATAAACATAATCATAACCATAACTCTGCCAGGACATCGTGAGTCCTCAGCCATAACCATAATCATAACCATAACTCTGCCAGGACATCGTGAGTCCTCAGCCATAACCATAATCATAACCATAACTCTGCCAGGACATCGTGAGTCCTCAGCCATAACCCATAATCATAACCATAACTCTGCCAGGACATCGTGAGTCCTCAGTCATAACCATAATCATAACCATAACTCTGCCAGGACATCGTGAGTCCTCAGCCATAACCATAATCATAACCATAACTCTGCCAGGACATCGTGAGTCCTCAGCCATAATCATAACCATAACTCTGCCAGGACATTGTGAGTCCTCAGCCATAACCCATAATCATAACCATAACTCTGCCAGGACATTGTGAGTCCTCAGCCAAAACCATAATCATAACCATAACTCTGCCAGGACATTGTGAGTCCTCAGTCATAACCATAATCATAACCATAACTCTGCCAGGACATCGTGAGTCCTCAGCCATAACCATAATCATAACCATTACTCTGCCAGGACATCGTGAGTCCTCAGCCATAATCATAACCCATAATCATAACCCTGTTACTGCACTGTTTCATGATGCCCATTTAATGTAACCTGGCCAACCCTTTCAGGACCCAGAGCACCTTCAGGACAACGCCAACCAGATCCTGACCGCCATCATCCAGGGCATGAGGAAGGAGGAGCCCAGCAACAACGTCAAGCTGGCCGCCACTAATGCGCTGCTCAACTCACTGGAGTTCACAAAAGCCAACTTTGATAAGGAGGTACTGCCAGTGACGGTGCGGTTAGAAGGCTTGGTGCAGTAACCGGGCATTACATCTCTCGCTTTCTCTTTCTCTAGACTGAGAGACACTTCATCATGCAGGTCGTTTGTGAAGCCACACAGTGTCCGGACACCAGGGTGCGTTCCTCTCGTTTAACATGCAGAACGTGTCCATCTAACTCTGATTAACTCCTTTACAGACATTGAGATTGACAATTAAGTGTCCATGAGTGTGTTTAATGATATAAGATGCTTTGGAAGCTGTACATGTGTCTAATTCTGTGTTTCTGTAGGTGAGAGTGGCTGCGTTACAGAACCTGGTGAAGATCATGTCCTTGTATTATCAGTACATGGAGACGTACATGGGCCCTGCATTGTTTGCTGTAAGTTTGCAGATGAGGATGTTGAATAATACTTGTATTCATGCCCTGATACCTTCAGGTTCATGATGAGACGTACAAGCTTCAAAGATTCTCTTGTGACTGACAGCCTGTGTGAGAATGAAAGATGAGTCAGTCCCAAAACTGTGATTCATTGACATGGAATACTAATGTTTGGGCAGTTATTAGGCCAGCTATTGTAACTAAACCACAGCCGAAAGTGGCGTTGTCTGTTAATTAGAGATGCACCAATTGTCATTTTCTTGGCCGAATCTTTTTTTGTTTTTGTAAGTGATCTGCCAATACATATTTTGATTTTCTTTCTAAGAACTATAGAACAGCATATACAAACTAGAGATGTGACGGTGATAATATTCTCCCACCGGTTAATCGACTTGTGACCTCACCGGTATCATCGTGGGGGGTGTTACAGTGATGTCATCATTCGTATTGAGTTTGATTGACATGCGATCTGACCAATCAAATTCCACCATTTTTGTGCGACAAAGCAGTCAGAAGGGTTATTGATTAACTTCGGTGGATTTGAACTTGGCTTTAACTGAGGCCATCTGTCACACGACACATTAAAGAGCCAAAACAAACGGTAGGCCTATTTTATTTTTGTTTGACTGACCAAATTTGAAAGTTGAGACTTTGTTTCATATTAAATATTACCTGCTCGGTCCTGTCTTTCAGCGCGTTGTCAGTGTCCTCTATTTTAGGTTAAACGTTCAGAATACGATTCCATATAAGGTTATATTTCAGCACTTCGCGAATGGACAGCGACTCTCAACACGAACGCGTTCTCGCGCATTCATGTTAAGTGCATTTTTGGGAAACGCGCGTGGAATTGCGGCGAGCGTTCGTAACCTTGCACATAGAGAGCGCTCTTAAGAGCCTGAGTCTCCGCACTAGCCTAACTGAAAACTATGAAAGCCGTGTGACCGGCCAACCGGTAAAAAATAAATTAAAGAAACTATTCCCTCTGATTTTGTTTCATTAATAAAGTTTGACTAATCGCAGCAGTCTCGCATTCGTTTAGAGCTGGTGTGAATTACACGTATAAAATGAAGTTAATGAACAACCTCGTTCCATCAGGAAACGCCACATGAATTTCACTGCGCTTTATGAAGAGTTTTTCTTTTGCGTGAAGAAGCCGTTCACCAGAGATGTGTTAAAAGATTCATTCATGCGCACGAGATTCATGATTATTAGGCTACCGGTATACTAATCCTCCTGGCGCCGGGTCTGAGTGAGTAGGCCTAATTTACTCTCTTACCTTTGTTCTTTGATTAACATTAATGACACTCCATCTGACACGCGTCACATTTTCTCACAAATCTCTACATTAATTTATGATATTTAAATCATTTACTCTTATGAGGACACTCGACAAAACGGACATTTTGGCATAATTTGTGTGTTATGTTTTGTTCAAGGCTGAAAGAGAACTCGATACTGACGCGCGTCTTTTCCGTGTGCGTGCGTGTAATAGGCAGGACTTACAGCGCGGTCTCTTGTTTTGTCGCGCTTGAATGGTTGAGCGTGATCATACAACGCTAGGCAACTAGTTGCTTTAAAAAAAAAAAGTTGGCGGTGCTGCGTTGGGCAAGTGATGAAACCAGTAACTTCAGTTACACCAGTAACACCGACTATCGTGCCAAGCCTAATACAAACATAATCAACTTTTCCTCAGTGCAAAATTTTATTTAAAAAAGTCTAAAATAAGAACAAACAAATTGCAAACAACAGCACAAATAAATGCAATAGAATAAAGAGAGATATGAAATAAACACTGCTTTGGTGCGTGTGCTTTTGGTGCGAACCTCCCAGAATGCTTTAGATGTCTCGCTAATTAAAACACCTGGCTCAGCTCATCAGCTTGTCAGTGTGTTGGATAGGGAGACGTCTGAAGCGCTGTTATTGAGACCGGTTTGGGTCTGTGTGCACATGACTCTTTCTTAATAGGCCACATCTATTACCAAATCAGACCAGAAGAAAACGGCACAGAAACATGAAACCTTTGTAGGGAATGTTGTAGTTTAAAAACAGGATGACATAAATTGAATGTAGATTTAAAATATTAAGGAACAGTGCTGAAATCATTAGTTAAACTACAATGACACCAGAACTCAAATGACAGGCATTGTGGAGCAGTGAAAGCGTCAGCACTCGTCTCCTCTGCAGAGGATAGTTGAACGCCAGTGATGTTGTCAGTGTCTCACCAGTTTCTCTGTGTTCAGATCACAATAGAGGCCATGAAGAGCGACATTGATGAAGTGGCCTTACAGGGGATTGAGTTTTGGTCCAACGTCTGTGACGAGGAAATGGATCTGGCCATTGAAGCCACTGAGGTGATGCTGGCGTTACATCTGCAATCTGCAAGTCAAACAAATGCTTTAGTTTTTGATGTTTGTTAACGTTTGTTCTCAGGCCTCTGAACAGGGTCGTCCTCCAGAGCACACAAGCAAGTTCTATGCTAAAGGAGCTCTACAGTACCTGGTGCCCATCCTCACGCAGACGCTCACCAAACAGGTAAAGCTGGAGTCATGGCTGGGGCTTTCCCAGGTGTAAGGTGTGTGAGCAGGAACTTCCTGGATGATCACTGGCAGACAGTGGCACACACACTCAATACGCTGAGTCTCATTCACTAACCAACTCAAGTCTTATACTTGGTGTGCTTATAAACTTGTCTTAAATAACTAGATTGCATTTAGTTATTCCATTTAACAGTATGACCATGACTATAACAGTAGCTTATCGGTTTCATGAACAGACTTTTTGTAACTTGTATATACAGTACATGTTTAGTAGTTTGGCCTTTATGCTGCACAATAAACAGATGCTAGGTCAACGGATGTTTCATGTAGTAGTTCTACTTTTATGGTCATGTATGATTTAGTTGTTGAATTAAAGTCCTGGGTATACTTCATTTTCCACGTTTCCCTCCGCCTTTACTAGTATACTCCTTTGGCCAGGAGTGCGGCCACAGACTCGTTCGGCACGTGCGCACTATCTAGTGGACTTTGTTTCCAGAAAATTAGGTTGCACACGTATGCTTACGACCGAAGTATACTTTGGGCTTTAAGCAGTGCCATGTACAGTATTGTTACATTCAGTTCACCTCTGTAAAGCTGGTTTGTCTGTATTCAGCCTCCAGGACCAGAACTATCAGCTTTATAGAATTAGTTGTGCTGTATTATCACTTATATTCCTCATATATCATGTAATGGAGCAGCTCATATACAGAGGACCAGCTCTGGCTTCCACTCATATGCATTGAAAAACCGCTTTGAAATAGAAATGATAGTGTTTGCTGCTATATAGTGTTTGAGTTAATTCTCTGAATTCTATGGGAATGTTACTGAGTCTATCTGTGCTGTTTGAAGGATGAGAATGATGACGATGACGACTGGAACCCGTGCAAGGCCGCTGGCGTGTGTCTGATGCTTTTAGCCACGTGTTGTGAGGACGATGTGGTGCCACACGTGTTGCCCTTCATCAAAGAGCACATCAAGCACCCCGACTGGCGCTACCGGGACGCCTCGGTCATGGCCTTCGGGTCCATTCTGGAGGGTCCCGAACTCAACCAGCTCAAACCACTCGTCATCCAGGTAAGGGTTCACACTCGAGGCTAATGCAGCGGTTGACCTGTGTGACTGGAGGTGTGTGTGTGTGACGCTCTCGTGTGTTGTCAGGCCATGCCCACGCTCATCGAGCTGATGAAGGACCCCAGTGTGGTGGTGCGGGACACGACGGCCTGGACGCTGGGACGCATCTGTGACCTGCTCCCCGAGGCTGCGATTAATGAGGTGTATCTGGCCCCGCTCCTGCAGTGCCTGATCGAGGGCCTCGGGGCCGAACCACGCGTGGCCTCCAACGTCTGCTGGGTAACAACACCTTCATGTTCTGTCACATGACTGCTTTCATGATGACCACTGGCAGTGAGCGCATTTACATGCACAGTCTTGACCACGTACATGTCATCATCTGAATAATCTGGTTATGTAAATGTGTTAGTATCAGTTTTCCTTTATTCTTAACCAATTTCAATTAACCAATCAACACCTCTGGCATGTAAACTCATTAACCAGCATTCTGTAGCTTATTGAAGTGTGCATGTGATGCAGTAGGAAATATATATCGGAAACTGACTCTTTCTTTACCAAAGAGATTATCAAATGTGTTCTGATCTCGTGCAGCCGAAATAGTAGCAGTTCAGTCAAAATACTGCGTGTTTATTAAACATCACATTTCGCATAAATGAAATGTTCGCAGTAGATAAACAAATGGTTGGGTTTTGACATCACACCCGGAAATAACCGGATTAATGGTTTGTAAGTGTGGTTTATTTGCTTTCCTGGGCCGTTGTTTGCCATGTAAACCGGAACATGTTAATTCAATAAGCTGGTTTTGTGAGCTTTCAGTGTGCATGTGAGTGTGCTCATTGTATTGGGGTGTTGGAATAACTGAAGCAGCTTTGCACTGGGGTGAAGGAGTTTCCCAGTGAGTGGCTCAATATTGCTCATCACAATATGCAATATCATCGCCATTTATGTATTTATTGCTGTAAAAGTAAGGGTTACAATGTGGTCAGCAGGGACGAAAACGAGGACACAAGGAACCAATGAAACTAAACGTGTTGAAACGGGAACTAAAGTGAGCAGAATGAGGGTCCACATTACAGATTATAGCAGTTCCGATTCTTAAATGTGCCTGGACGAGAGGCTTAGAGAGACGAGAGGTTAACCCTAACCCTTTCTGCTGATGTCACCAGTATCCGCACTGCTGGTCTCTGCGTGCTCTACACAGGCACAGTGCAGTTACAGTGTTACGCCACTAGGCAGCAACGGACTCTTTAAGTGAGTCATTAAACCGTTCATTCAACTAACACATTCAAAAGCGCTGATTCATTCAAAGATCGATGTAATGAAACAAGTTGTTAAAGCACCACTTTACAAGGCTCAGCTGACTAGCAATGTGTCGTATGAGCAACACTGAAGCTAATGCTTTACTTCATAGAGATCAATGGCATTGATTCACTCTCTCAACCTCTCGCTCACATTCACTGTCTGTTTTGGCTTGTTAAGTGCAAATCCACGGAGCCTCTGTCCAAATCACCATAAACAGTCTTATTAACTTATTTAACTTTCAATACTCATGCAGAACGTGTAAAACAAGAAGGGCATAGCCTTATGAAAGAATGTGAATATCGCGGTTGCTTGTGTTCCTCTGCGGTGGGATTGTCAGTATCGCAGTAGTACAGTATTGTGGTTATCGCGACTGCACTACTTGGCTCTGAATCTAACGCAACTAATGTTTAGACCAAACCTCTGTATTTGCATAAATATTGGTGCAATATAAATGTTGCATTATAAAGTGTGCATGTAGTTGCATATGTAATTACGCTGTTGGCCATGACTCTGTGCGAGCCCTGACCCCCTGAGCCCTAACCCCTGAGCCCTAACCCCTGAGCCCTAACCCCTGAGCCCTAACCCCTGAGCCCTAACCCCTGAGCCCTAACCCCCGAGCCCTAACCCCTGAGCCCTAACCCCTGAGCCCTAACCCCTGAGCCCTGAGCCCTGAACCCCCGAGCCCTGAACCCCCGAGCCCTGAACCCCCGAGCCCTAACCCCTGAGCCCTGACCCCCTGAGCCCTAACCCCCGAGCCCTGAACCCCTGAGCCCTAACCCCTGAGCCCTAACCCCTGAGCCCTAACCCCTGAGCCCTGACCCCCTGAGCCCTAAACCCCTGAGCCCTAACCCCTGAGCCCTGAACCCCTGAGCCCTGAACCCCTGAGCCCTGAACCCCTGAGCGGATATCGCCTCTATAGCACCAATAGTCAGTCTGGTGAGAAATGTGCTAAATTTGTTCAGTCTACCTTTGAATCAAATGCTGTATTTTCTAAAGCGTGTGTATTAGTTGAAGACACCCAGTGTAGAGTGTGATCGGTGTGTTGGAGCTGACTGATGCTGTTTTCAGGCCTTCTCTAGTTTGGCTGAAGCTGCGTATGAAGCCACGGACGCCGCCGAGGACCAGGAGGAGCCCAGCACTTACTGCCTGTCCTCGTCCTTCGAGCTCATCGTGCAGAAGCTGCTGGAGACCACAGACAGGTAAACATCAGCACACACCTGACAGAGGCGGCTCATTCACTTGTGCAACATAAACTTCTTAACTCTTATTTTCTTTCAGTAAAGGGTTAGGGAAAGGAAGCGCATAAGCTCCACCTTCTTGTACCTTGTTTCCTAAATAACACCTGCTGCTGTAGGTCAGGTGATGGTCACTGCTGTGCAGAACGGGTCAGGTCAGGGTCACTGCTGTTAGGGTCAGGGTCACTGTGCAGAACGGGTCATGTTAGGGTCACTGCTGTTAGGGTCAGGGTCACTGTGCAGAACGGGTCAGGTTAGGGTCACTGCTGTTAGGGTCAGGTTAGGGTCAGTGTCACAGCTGTTAGGTTAGGGTCAGGTGATGGTCACTGCTGTCCAGAACGGGTCATGTTAGGGTCACTGCTGTGCAGAACGGGTCAGGTCAGGGTCACTGCTGTGCAGAACGGGTCAGGTTAGGGTCACTGCTGTTAGGGTCAGGTTAGGGTCAGTGTCACAGCTGTTAGGTTAGGGTCAGGTGATGGTCACTGCTGTCCAGAACGGGTCATGTTAGGGTCACTGCTGTTAGGGTCAGGGTCACTGCTGTTAGGTTAGGGTCAGGTGATGGTCACTGCTGTCCAGAACGGGTAAGGGTCGGGTCAGGGTCACAGCTGTTAGGGTCAGGTGATGGTCACTGCTGATGGTCACTGCTGTCCAGAACGGGTAAGGGTCGGGTCAGGGTCACTGCTGTCCAGAACACGTTCAGGACGTTTCAGTGCCATGTGTTCACATCCATCTTTAAATGCCTCCATTTGTGGTTTGAGAGATCTGATCAGCCCATTTCCAGCTGTATTTAGTGATGACCTCTTGTGACCCGATCACCAAAACCGGTGAATAATAATACCTGGTGTAAAAAGGGCCAGTAATGTTATTACTTGGTGTCATGATTTAAGATATTAGATAATATCATATCTACATAAGGAGTAGTCCACCAAAGTGTTGGTGAATATGATCTGAGCTCTTCTGTGGTGATCCTCTTCTCTGAGGCTCGGCGTGTTGTCTCTCTGTGCAGGCCCGATGGGCATCAGAATAACCTGCGCAGTGCAGCGTACGAGGCCCTGATGGAGATCGTAAAGAACAGTGCGAAGGACTGTTACCCAGCGGTGCAGAAGACCACTCTGGTCATCATGGAGCGACTGCAGCAGGTCCTGCAAATGGAGGTGAAGAGCCGCTCGCTGCTCATGGGAATGATGTTGAGTAGGGCTGGGGAATCAGACATCACATGATTCAATTCGGTTTCCTTTCACAAGCTTGCAATCCCATTCAGTTCTGATTCTCCTGACCCTAACCCTGTCAGTGGCTACATTAGTGTTAAAACTGACTGATTTGTATACAGACATTCAAATTACACAAGATATTAAACAAATATATTATATTTAATAAATATAATATTTTATAATAACTTTGAGACAATTGATCCTTCGCTAAGCCCCACCCTCCTTAGTTACGGTTGCTGCGCCTGGCACGTCTATTACAGTATGTATGCACCGGTGTCAGACATTCCCAAGGAGATAATTAGTCATTTTTGGCGAACAGGTGAAATATCTGAGAGAGCAAGACAAAAGGGACTGCAGTATGTGCATTCGAGGGATATATCCACTAGGGATGGGAACGACACGGGATTTGGGAAATCGACTGTCGAGGCCCATGTGTCGACTTTTTGTCGGATTGTCGGCCTTTTTTTTCTTTTTTTTTTTTAAAGAGCAGCAGCAATGCGGAGGGTGGAAAATATTCTACATCGGGGTCCGAAATTAACACCCGCCAAGCGCCAAATGCGGGTAGATTTTCTGTTTGGCGAGTAAATCTCAAAAGGCTATCCGCCACACTGGCGGGTGAATGTTCATAACAAAATATGAAATTTTAAGCGCGCACGCACGAGCAGAGAGAGAGAGAGCGAGTCCCGGCCGCGCGCGCGCGCACTCACCATTCAGAGCGGTCAAGCTTCCCCGTACTTTTTGACAAGCGTCCTTGACAGGGCGGCCAGAGCTTCTTTGCAGCTCAAGTCGGCGGCGGTGTGTGTACGTACCTACAGTTAACGCTCTTTCTGTTGACGGCGCTGAGGAAAAAGCTCCCGCCACTGTAAGAAGCTGTCGCCGCCCATTTGTGTCCTCCTGCGCACCCATCAAAGCCGTGCAGAACGTCTTCAGCACTCGCGGATCGTGCATATTTCCGCTGCTGCTTCTGTTTACACACCATGGTCGTTCTTTTCTCGAGAAAAGGAGTTTTCTCATAGCGTTTGCAACGCAATACTCGTTCCCTTATCTCTCAGGGAACCGAGGTTAAAGTAACCGAGGAAATGTAATAAATTAAAAGCCAAAAAAAAAAAAAATGCAATTTGGAAATCCCACAAGCCCCGCCCCCTCGACATGTCGACACTCTATTTTTTTTGTCGAGTGGAGCATGTGTCGAATGTCGGTCGTTTTGTCGAGAAAAAGTCCCATCCCTAATATCCACCACATAATATGCAACCGATTAGAGAATAATTTCATCAAAATTGAAGCTATAAAGCCTGTAGGTCCCAGCGCAAGCAGCAGGCGCCTCGTACACTGACCATTCAAATGGGAAACACACACACTGAGGAACAGCTATGTGCGTGCACAGCAGGGTGGGTGAAATTTGAAAATCTAATATTTATAAATCCAAACAGCTTATCCATAAGTATTGTGGAATAAACACAAGACATAAGCCTGACCACTTTGCAATGATAACATTCTCCCGCTTATATTTTTAGCACGCCAGGCTACAGCTCACACGTCGTGGGTCACATGCGACTAACGTTACTGTTATGAACTGATTAAGTTTGCACACCAACCTTTTCCTTGGAGATCTCCGGCAAGCCCCCTGGTGTTCCTTCCTTTTACTAACTACCTTTTACTTTTACTAGACCTAACACCGGGAGAGTCGCGATCGGATTGGGGTACTAGTTTAGCCGTCGATTAACAAAATGCTGAAATATATTTTTAAGTAACGTTAAGTTATGTCAGTGAGCCTCCGTCTTGCCTTTTAATCACACTGCTTGATCCACGAGCTGGACAATAACTTTATTCTAGAGCTATAAAGCCAAAACACTTTACTTTTAATGTCCTATTATCTATTAAAGCTGCTTTGGAACAATCTACATTGTTAAAAGCGCTATATAAATGAAGATGACGCCCGGCATTTCTCCCCTTGGGTTTTAGGTTTCGGGAAGGGAACAAAATCCAGCACCCCGTCCAAACTTTTAGGATACCTGGTATCAGATTTGCACAATCCATACGCACAACGCTTCGGCATGTTTCCCTCGCTCGAAAGCTTGCCAGACCTTCCGCGCCTAGTCACGGTTGCTAAGCCACGATTGGCCAGTGGTGGTTTTCGGGCGTGGCTTAGCGAAGGGTCAATTGTTTCTACCCCAAGTTCGTTATTTTTATAAATATGAACAAAACGGTGACTAATTTATTCAAACGAACATTAAATATTGACGAAGAGTTAAAGATGTATGTAATATGGTGCATATATTTACCAAAATGCTTCTGTAGTTATTACTCTAGCTAACTTTCAAGTTTAGGGTCATTGAATGGCTTTTCTGAGGTAAATGTGACGTAAGAAAACAGCACCGACTAAAAGCTTGGTTATTTTCTGAGATTTAATAATCCGTATTTCAACAAAATGAGAATAGATTCAAATATAGTTCAGCGTGTGTGAGATGTTTAGACGCAGCTTGATTTGTTCTGGATATAGCAGCAGTGTATGTGGATGATGCTAGTGTTGAGCTGATGTAATTGAATGCTTGTGTTTTGTCCAGTCTCACATCCAGAGCACGTCAGACAGGATCCAGTTCAATGACTTGCAGTCTCTCCTGTGCGCCACCCTGCAGGTCAGACCTCCGAACACCTGACCGTGAGTGTGTGTGTGTGTCTGATGTGTGTGTGTTCTCAGCTCTCTTGTCCTCCAACAGAACGTGCTGCGGAAGGTTCAGCACCAGGACGCGCTGCAGATCTCAGATGTGGTGATGGCATCTCTGCTGCGCATGTTCCAGAGCACGGCTGGTTCTGGAGGCGTTCAGGAGGACGCGCTCATGGCCGTCAGCACGCTAGTGGAAGGTGAGGCCTGCATGTCCCAGTGCTCGCGTCAGCTATCGGCTCTGGTTACTGCTGGAATTAAAGTGCATTATGCTGGAAACCATCACAAATAGCCACATAGTAAATACCGGCACACGTTCTCTGGCGTTGGTTCCCCCGGTGGTTTTGATCGGGTCTCCAGTGCATTACAGCTGACAATCTTATCCTTTTCTTTTGGCTCTTTCTGTTCGTTTGAGCTGCATAACATTGCTTCTTATTTTGATCATGTTTGTGTGTGACACTTGACCCCTGCAAGAAGGTGATGTAGGATGTGATCAAATAAGTTAAAATTTGACTAAACTCATTTAAGAAGCCTTCAGGACTAAAATAAGTGAAGTTCACACGCTTTAATCAGTGTCTCGTTACCGCTGTGAATGAATTAACTTTCCCCTTTTCCTTCCAATCCAGTTTTGGGCAGTGATTTCTTGAAATACATGGAAGCCTTCAAGCCGTTCCTGGTCATCGGGCTGAAGAATTACGCAGAATATCAGGTAACGCTTGTGCCGAAGCACCAGAGTGTGTTGATGATTGTTCCTCCTGCTGCTTTGAGGATTTGCAGCTCAGGATTTTGAATCATCACAGAGAAAGCGAGTCTATTTCACCCGGCGTGTGCCGACCCTGCGGTCTCGTGGCCACGCTGGATATTGCGGGACTCTACAACTACAGGAGCTTCCACTGAGAGGCTCTTTAGTGGACGATCCACACAACCCAAACAATCTCTATTTTAAAATATAACCTTGAGCTTCATATTTAAAACAAAGTTGTTTACACTGATTTATGGTATGGTAGGGTGTGTTAAAATTGCATGGCCAATGTAAAGTTCTTTGAAGAGTCCCACAGATGCGATGCATTGCTTGTGTGTGTGTGCAGGTGTGTCTGGCTGCGGTGGGGCTGGTGTGTGATCTGTGTCGAGCGCTGATGGCCAATATTCTGCCTCACTGTGATGAAATGATGCAGCTACTGCTGGAAAACCTGGGTGTAAGTAATAGCCATTTCCTTAAAGACACCTTTTGTGTGTGTGTGTGTGTGTGTGTGTGTGTGTGTGTGTGTGCGCATGTGCAACAGAACACTCTGAAATCACGCATCTGTACAATGTGACTGGTATTGCGCTACTACTATAATACTATGTGACACCATATCTTCTGGAAAAGATGCACCTGGTCAAATGCATTGAGAGGGGAAAAGATTGTCACACATTTTACTGCCCTCACAAAATATCCTTAATTTAGTGGAAGTCAGAACTAAAATGGAAAAATATGTATATAGCAAATTATAGCAGCATTCATTATAAACGACCAGTTTCGTTTTAAATTTATTTGACCTTGAACTTCCTGCATGTGAGAAAATATACCAATAAACTTGAGCTTGCGTACTCGTGCACACATTAGTACTGGTTCCGAATGACTGTTTGCATGCTTGGTGTTACAGTATATAAATTGCAACGTTTCAGATAAATAAATTTAAAAAGTGACGTTTACGGTAGAGCAAGGCGGCCGGCGTTTACGGTAGAGCAAGGTGGCCGGAGTTTACCGGCCGGCGTTTACGGTAGAGCAAGGCAGCGGGCGTTTACGGTAGAGCAAGGCGGCCGGCGTTTACCGGCCAGCGTTTACGGTAGAGCAAGGCAGCGGGCGTTTACGGTAGAGCAAGGCGGCCGGCGTTTACGGTAGAGCAAGGCGGCCGGCGTTTACCGGCCAGCGTTTACGGTAGAGCAAGGCGGGCGTTTACAGTAGAGCAAGGCTGGGTTTACGGTAGAGCAAGGCTGGGTTTACGGTAGAGCAAGGCTGGGTTTACGGTAGAGCAAGGCTGGGTTTACGGTAGAGCAAGGCTGGGTTTACGGTAGAGCAAGGCTGGGTTTACGGTAGAGCAAGGCTGGGTTTACGGTAGAGCAAGGCTGGGTTTACGGTAGAGCAAGGCTGGGTTTACGGTAGAGCAAGGCTGGGTTTACGGTAGAGCAAGGCTGGGTTTACGGTAGAGCAAGGCTGGGTTTACGGTAGAGCAAGGCTGGGTTTACGGTAGAGCAAGGCTGGGTTTACGGTAGAGCAAGGCTGGGTTTACGGTAGAGCAAGGCTGGGTTTACAGTAGAGCAAGGCTGGGTTTACAGTAGAGCAAGGCTGGGTTTACAGTAGAGCAAGGCTGGGTTTACAGTAGAGCAAGGCTGGGTTTACAGTAGAGTAATGCTATAACGTGTCTTTGCAGAACGAGAATGTGCACAGGTCTGTGAAACCCCAGATCCTGTCTGTCTTTGGTGATATTGCTCTTGCCATTGGAGGGGAATTCAAGAAGTACCTGGACATTGTGCTGGACACACTGCAGCAGGCCTCGCAGGCACAGGTGGACAAGGTAAAAATACACACACACGCGCGCGCGCGCGCACACGCACTCCCCAAAACACTACCAGTGCGCGCACAGCTCAGTGTTTCTGCCTCTCGGTGTGTGTGTGTAGCTGCAGTCACTCAGGTCGATGGTGACGTCATGCTCAGACACACACTATTAGTGAATAAGAGCCACAGTAAGAGATTCATTGCACAGTGTAGAGTAGGTAACTTCATTGATTAAAACTGGAGTCTTCACAAGAACATTGTTGAACTGAAGAAATGAACAGCTTCAGTGATAATGTCTATGATCTCGCTTTCTCTATATAGTTTATGTTTGACCCGTGCTGGCCAAATGAGTGGGAATGGTTACAGACTAACGAGTGAAATGTCTAGCGATCCCAATGCTCCAAATAGCAATTATACATCTAAACTATTGGGGCTTTTGCACCGGACAGTTCTAGGATTAGCCACCAGGTGGTTCCCCAAGAACTAATGCTTCCCATAGGAATGTTTTCTGGTTGCATTCGCAGCGCCAGTAGGAACTCAGAAGTGACGTAAGCCGCGCTTGTTGTGACTTTTATTTTGACGGCGCTGAGAACGGCAGAGCCTGAGGAAACAGAGCTCGCATTCATTAGTTTACGATCTTTCTAACAGTCCTGTCTAATACGTTATTAGAACTAGGGCTGGGTTTCGATTCAAATTTCAAGATTCGATTCCGATCAATTGGTGGTGGGGGGGCGGGGCGTGGCGGGGGGGCGTGGCGGGGGGGGTCCTTCATTAATAATTCGTTACACAGAACTTTATTATATTAAATATTAATCAAAAATGATTCACACCTTCACAAAATCCAAACATTCAGTGTAAGAGTAAAAAAAATGAGACAACATTATTTATAGTAAGTTTATTTGATTCACAGCTTATTTAGAGTTTTGACTTCGACAACCCAACTGCATTTACGCAAACAGTCTAAACTAAAAGATTGTTTTGCTAATTGTTCTACACAGTCATATACAGTAGATAACCTGAAAATACAGTAAAGGTTAAATCTTGCTAAACACTCTTACTAAAAAATGGGGTAAGCACACTTACATTCTCATTTTAAGAGGTGTTAAATGTGGTTTGATTTGTTTACATTAATGTATTAGGCTAACTAATGAACCACGAGCAATACATTTGTTACTGTATTTATTAATCTTTGTTAGTCTTAGTTGAACAAACAGTGAACAGCTGTATTTTTATTGTTACTTCACACAGTGCATTAGGCTAACTAACGTAATTGATTAATGTTGTAGATGTGCATTAATATTTAATGTTAAGTAATGTAGTTAACTAGAGTTTAATAAATGGAACCTTATTGTAAAGTGTTACTGATTTGTTATACACTGATTCAGAGTTCATCAGTAGTTGATCAGTTGTTTTAACCATTCATTAAATGGAATCGGTTCAAAGGAGTCATTAGTTTGCGAATCGGACGTGTCATTAGCGGACTTGTACGCGTTGTGAGATTATCCCAGCCGGCAGTTAGGACATCACACAAGATTTGTCAACACAGAAAACAATTCATCATTGGATAGGTTTTGTTTTGTTTATTGAAAGTGTTTTTTATGTCAGCTGAATCTTTTCAGAGAAGATAAGGCAACGTATTTTTTTTCTTTTTAGCACAATTCACACCCAGCGGTAATTCAGGGCAAAAATATCCGAATGCTCCACGTGAAACTTTGGTCTTCCGATCTTTTACCATCGTGATTTTGATTAATATGCGCGAGGGAGCGAGAGATCAAGGCAGTTTGAAGACGCGCGCGACCGGGCCTCTCTCTCTGCTCGTTCTTTCAGCAATACGCCCTATCGCGAGCGCAGCAGTTATCATCACTCACCGATCAAATAAGACTTTGGCGAGACAAAAATTCTCTTGTGAGAGAGACGCGTGAGTGACAGAGAGACGGAGGGAGAGCAGGGAAAGGAAATGCAGCTGAATGAATACGCTGCGTGTTTTCAATAGCGTAAAACATTTTTTTTTATAACGAAACGCAATATGTGGCGGCCGGTGTTGATTCTGTGGCGCACCGCCACGAATTAGTCTATGTGTGGGAAACACTGGTGCCAGATCGCAGCTTTGAGCGTTTCTGGAGTTTTCAAAGCAACCGCTTGCTTAACGTTACTGACCGCCATGTTCGTTGTTTTAATGTCCTTCCACCTCGCGCACATGCGATTCAATGATGCGGCAAGTTAAAGTTCACGGGGAAAATGTAGGCCTATTATTAAATCGATCCTCTGAGTTACGGATCGATCTTTAGAAATTAATATGAAAATCGATTCAGAATTGATTTTAAAACAGCCCTAATTAGAACTGGTATACATAGAAAGACAGTATATGAAAAGTTATTAGCGTATGCCGTGTGTTTGTCCAGTGTTGCTGAGCAGAAATACATAATCATGTTTCTCTTGATCCCCTTAAAGTTGCGTTGGCTTTTCTCCTCTGCGTAAAGAAGAGCTCCATCTATCTCTTTTCCATGTTCGTAGAGTTAGTTTTCAATCTTTATTTGTGTGTTTTCTGAGAGGAGTACTTTCCTTTGTCCATGAAAAAGTGCTGCTATTCTCTGTTCTTCCCTGGTGCTTCCCCTCAGCACGAGTTTGGTTTTAGAGCGCAGTATTCCAACTTTGTGAATATTCATCGCGAATCCTCAGTGACATGAGTCTGAACCAATGAAATGTGATTTTGAAACTCATGCTGATGTAAAGACGACGATGTTCCTCGCGCTGACTGACAGAGCCGAAGCGTGTGCACAGACGCCTCAGACGTCAATAGGAATAGATTCTGTCGTACTAACTGTTCCAGGTAACTGTTGTGAAGCTCATTCCAGAAGTGATGGAGTCTGGGCTTCCACATCACTCTCGTGTCCTCATGCACACGTGTAAAACAGCTGGCCATACGGGGTGTATAGTGCATTTAAAAGGGTTGTCGTTTTGCCTCAGAGGACATTAACCCATCCTCCGGGGTCGTTATCAATGCCGGAAATGAAGTTGGCCTTTTCCTGAACTGCTTCCTCTCTTCTCTTCGTTCAAACTGGAAGCTAACCCAGGCTAACTGGGAGATTAACTAGTTGCTGCTTATGTCGTTTCAGACAGACTATGATATGGTGGACTATTTGAATGAGCTGAGAGAAGGCTGTCTGGAAGCTTACACTGGGATCATCCAGGGCTTGAAAGGAGACCAGGAGAATGTACACCGTAAGTTTACCTTTATCCATCTCGTAACTGTGAAGATGAGAGAGATTCATGTATAAACCCTGTGTTTCCCTCAATCTGTGCAGCCGATGTAATGCTGGTACAGCCTCGAGTCGAGTTTATCTTGTCTTTCATCCAACACATTGCTGAGGATGAAGACCGTTCTGACGGGGTCGTGGCCAACGCTGTCGGCCTCATAGGGTAAGAGCTCAGACGGGCCAGTGCTTCAGGCTCTCGCTGGATGTTGTTACTGACCAGTATAACCTTGTGTTCTCACCAAGTGCAGTTTCACACTTCTCAATTCCAGAGAATAAAATAAGAACAGAAGCGCATGACAAGCCAGTGTTTTCCCATTCATCATCTAGACTCTGAGTGGTTCTGCTAGGGCTAACAGTAGTGTTGAGGTCAGCGGTCCTGAGTGTGTCTCACGCTGGCCATGTTGTCGAGCCCTGGACCGGTGACTAAAACAATACTAGGTGTAGTCTGTAAATTGGCCAGTCTTTTCTTCATTATTACAGTCTTCACCCTTTTGGGCTCATTATGGTTCAGAGCTCCAGCAGGAGGATCTTGATTCACCAAGAACACTAGTCTCAGTGGTTGTGCTCTGCGTTTATGGAGAGGTTGTAGTGTAGACTAGACACTGAATTCAGCCTTCTTCTGCTCTCGCGAGTCTTTGGGTTTAGAAGGACACTAGTTTTCTTTTTTGGGTGATTCTTATTAATCCTGTAGCTTGTTTGATTAGCATGTTTCTTCTGTTGCTCTAGCATGCAAGTTGACATTTCTTCCCCCCTCCTAAAGTGACCTGTGTACAACTTTTGGGAAAGACGTGATGAAGCTGGTAGAGGTTCGACCTCAGATCAACGACCTGCTGACTGAAGGCCGGAGGTCCAAGATCACCAAGACCAAGACTTTAGCCACATGGGCCACGAAGGAGCTGCGCAAGCTGAAGAGCCAAGCTTGGTATGTGTCTACTCATCAGACCTGTGTTTCTGCAGGGCTTTATTCGCATGTGCACACATGAAGGCTTCTGGTTTTATGACTGCTGAGCAAGTCTTCAGGCCTGTTCACACCAACATGAATGTTTGGCACGAAACGTCCGTCCGATTATGTTTAGACCAGTGCTGGAAAAACCACCAGATGTGCTGAATGAAAAAGCAGTTTCATTCTCTAACAGAGTGTGGAAGTACAGCAGATGTGTTTGCTCATCAGGCCTGGACTGGTCATAAATATTAGATGCATAGAGAAAAGTGAAGCCCATTCATTTGAGGGAGAAATGTGCCATGTACGTGTTTGTCTTGCATTTGTTTTTCCATAGTTTAAGGTCCTCAAAGTCCCTAGTCTGCCACTTAATGGTCAGTTTTACTCTATTACTGTAGATTTCTTCTCAGCCATTGTGTTCTTGTTGTTTTCAGATTACTGGCTGTGGAAATTCTACCAAGAATAATGGAAATCAAACCCACTGAGGTTTCTTCTGTCTTTTACACATAGAAGTCGAAGCAGAAGTGACGTGTGCGCTGAGATGAGTGTCTGAGAATGTGAGCGAGTGAGAACGAGTGCGAGAGACATCACACCACCTTCAGAGTGCAACTCCAGCAGTTGCCAGCAGAAACTCAGTGGCCCACGACCTTCACCTCTTCTCCGTGTGCAGAACGTGTCTCTGACCCCACAAAAAATTATTAAAAATGATCTACATTCTGTACACACTTGTGTTTGAAAAGCTAGTGCATCATATTAGTACAGACTTGCCAGCTAAAGAAAGGACAGTTTTGTTGATCTGCAGAGTTCATCTTTGAGGTGTTGCGACTGCAGATTGTTCCCCATCACACAATTCATTTGTCAGAAGATGTGAACGAGAAGGAAATGCTGCTGCTGGAGTTTATAATGGCGTGACTGGAGTGTGAGTGTGTGAATGAACGGAGGGGACGCTGTTTCCACATCCCCTCTTACTATTTCAACCAATAATAAATAAACATGATAAATATCTTGTTTGCAAATTCCGTGAGATGCACTTATGTAAACCTAGGAGAGCGGCAGTAGTCGGGGACGGGCAGCACTCGGGTGAACTGGCGCTGAGCTTCGTCATGCTTTTCTGAAAGTCAATTGCTGCAGTATAAATTTTTCCCCTTTTTTTTTTTACTAAATAAAAATAAATGGTTATCTTATTAGTATGGATGGTGCAGAGAGGCAGAGCTTTCATCTGTCCTAGGAAAGGGAAGACTTTCGCCACTCGAGGGGGAAGTTCTAGCGGAGCGCTCCGTGTTCGAAGGGTTCAGGAATTACACACTTCCACATCCTACTTTATTCTCCATTTGTTTTGCAGGAAATTGAGTGCCAAATCCTTGCGGATACCAATGGACTTGAGCTTAATATGTTAACATGTAGAAGATGCAAAATAAACATGTCAACAATGTCACAAATTTATTTGCATTGATATGCTTTGGTTGTAATTTTTTTATTTGTTTCTTGCGGCACTTAATTGGAGTCATTCACCGAGCTTTTAAAAAGAGACAATGGACAGAATTAGACATTTGTATGAGGTTATATTTTTCCATTGATATGAAAATAAAGTTAAATTAAACCTTTCTGTTTGTACTTCTGATAAATGTCCTTGTAATGCAAAGAGTCCTAATTCCCATCAAGGCAGCCCAGTCTTACAGAATCTTCACTGGATCCAATGGCACTGACACCGTTAATGTGTCGAAGAAATGGCCTTCGGATGCCTTCGGGCCTATCCTGCTGATGTCTTTTCCACATGTATGTGGGTCATGTTGATGTTCAACGTTGTTCTGAAATGTGCTTCATTAAGTTTTATAGACTTAACTAATGAGGGTGTAATGGGAAGCTTTCCAGAAACTAGCAGACGCTGCAAGAGCTGTTGGCAAACTCAACTCAAGAATCTGTCTTTACTGGGAACTTTGTGGTTCATAAAGTCAGTGTGATTCTAAGGTGTTCTATCAAGGGTTAAGAGTAAAGGCCAACAGATTTTGCATGACTGGTGTTAAATAAAAGAGCCTGATTTGAAACACTGGTGCAGTTTAATTGTTGATGGATGTCACATGCACGTAAACTCTCAAGCCACCTTGTGCATTTATCAGTCATTTTAAACCGAATAAATGAGCCACTTAAAAGTTTGGTGTTTCATGCTGATGCTTTCCTGCATGGTTTTCTTTTTTCTTTATTGCCTGCTAGATGTGTCCATATGAGATGCGTGGAACCGTGGTCTTGGTGTGCACCATTATTACCTTAAAGGGGAACTATTATGCACCTTTTTACAAAATGTAATGCAAGTCTCAGGTGTCCCCAGAATGTGTCTTTCAAGTTTCAGCTCAAAATACCCCACAGATAATTTATTATACCATGTTGTAAATGACAATTTTGCAAGAAAACATGCTGGTTTCGTGCATGTATCTTCAAATGCAAATGAGCTGAAGAAGAAGGCGGAGCTTGTACAGATCGTGCCTCCTCTGATACTCTGCCAAAAACTAACAAAGCATCTGTTTGGTTTTGATTATCATCTCTATCGAGGACATTGCAGTTCTTAGTGTAAACTTCTGAAACATGGTTTTCTGAGCGCAACACATCCGAAGCACGTGCACAGAGAGCTGGCTGTCCCGTGAGTATTAAACTAAGTTCTCTTTCACGTCTTATTGCGCTTAAACTGTCAAATACACACAAAGTTCACAAAGGGAGAAAAAGAAAACGTGCAGTGTTGGGGGTATTCCAGGACAGGTTTGGGAACCACTGAGTTAGATCATTCCTCCAGCAGGGAACAGTCCAGGTGAAGGTCAGAGAAAGAGATTTAGTGCCTCTTTGAGATGATGCACCACAAGACGGCGTTCACTTGCAGAGCTCAAGTTTCTGGATGGCACGTAGGTCTGAAGTAATGAGTTTAGGTAAAAGGGAGCAGAGCCAGTGGTTGTTCTGTAGACAAACGTCAGTGACTTGAATTTGATGCGGCTGTTGGAAACCAGTGCAGTGTAGTGAGGAGAGGAGTGACGTGCTCTCTTCGGCTCCTTAAAGACCACTCTAGCTGCAGCATCTGGATCAGTTGCAGAGGATTGACAGTGATGCTGGAAGACCAGCCAGGAGAGCATTACAATAGTCCAGTCTGGATAGAACTAGCATTTGGACAAGGAGTTGTGTAGCTCTGATAGGAAGGGCCTGATCCTCCTAATGTTGTCCAAGGCAAATCTGCAGGACCGGGCAGTTCTAGCAATGTGGTCTGTGAAGTTCAATTGATCATCAATCACAACTCCAAGGATCCTGGCTGACCTTGATGGAGTTATGGATGATGAAACTAGCTGAATGGAGAAGTTGTGATGAAGTGTTGGGTTGGCCGGGACCACAAGTAGCTCTGTCTTCACAAGGTTTAGTTGAAGGTGGTGGTCCTTCATCCAGTCAGAAATGTCTGTCAGGCTGAGATGCGAGCAGCAACCGTTGGATCATCAGGCTGGAATGAGAGGTAGAGTTGTGTGTCATCAGCGTAGCAGTGATAGGAAAAGGCATGTTTCTGAATGACAGATCCTAGTGATGACATGTAGATGGAGAAGAGAAGTGGTCCCAGCACTGAGCCCTGAGGCACTCCAGTAGCTAGATGATAACAGTGATGGGAAAAGCCATGTTTCTGAATCACAGATCCTAGTGATGGCATGTAGATGGAGAAGAGAAGTGGTCCCAGCACTGAGCCCTGAGGCACTCCAGTAACTAGATGATGGGTCTTAGACACCTCACCCCTCCATGACACCCTGAAGGACCTACCTGAGAGGTGAGACTTGAACTATTGGAGTGCGGTTCCCGAGATGCCCTTCGTCTGTAGGATTGACAGGAGGGTTATAAACATGAACTTTAGAACAGCTTTAAATGTGAGGCAATTTTGTATCTCTGATTTCATTTCTGTCTGCAATTTTACCACAATAAGCGATTTTCTCAACGTATAGTTTCTCTGGTCACCTATAGGCTGTTGGTCTGATATGAATGAAATCTGGCACGCATCAATGTGACCCTAATTACAACATTATCAGACAAATTTACAGGCGTATTTACATTTTTGCTGATAATTCTGGAACTGTGATGCTAGACTAAAGTCTCAAGTTAATTTTCAGCTTCATGAAGTTCTACCTCACCAGTCAGCTCTGTAGCTGGGTCAACCCAAGGGTCAAGGGTCATCAGTTAGAGAAGGGTCAAGAACAACAGCAAACATGTGAGTCCAGAGTCCAGCTCCATCATTCACCACCAGCTCCATCACGTGTCTGCGTCTGGTGTTGCTCAGACTGATGGCCTTCTCATGCATGCTTCAGTGAAGGGTTCCAGGTTTGAAAGAGGCAGAGACGGGTGTGTATGTGTGTGTGAGTGAGAGAGGCTCACATACGTTCATGGACACAGATGACCTTTTGCATGGTGGTTATGGTCAGATCTGTAGGGTTTTAGGAACCCAGATCTTTTTTTGAAAAGAAGCATCAGTTTTTGCTTATCCATATGAATATTTACTATGTGAGCAATGGTGTTTTCCTTGGGTTTTCATGTCTTAACTTCAAATCCAGAAGAGGCCAGTTCAGCAACAGGGGATTCTTGTTGACCATTCTGATGATTTTCCTCTCCAGAGTAGTAGATGTCTTTCTTGCCCAGGTTTGTTTCTAACAGAATCTCTGTATTTGTGCTTTGTGATGATCAGCTGTGAAATATCCTCCTCCAGAATTATTTTGTTCACTTCTTGGCATTAGGTAATTACTTGAATGAATCAATCAGCACTGAATTCTATATACGTCAGGTAGGGTTCAGACGTGGTTTGAAAAGCTATTAATTTCAACTTGGCACATTTTCGAGAAGAGTTCACATGGAGTTTAATAATTGAGCAGTGTTGAAGAAAGAGAAAGCCGGGTCGAGAGCCACTGGATCAGAGCAAAGGAGGTTGGAAAACGCCATCGTGTATGAAAACGCCGCACTGATTGAAAGGCCACTTGGTTTTTTCAGAGATATAAACTTGCCAGATCTTGTGGTTATTATAAATCAATGTTAGATCTATGTCACTATCACCATCGATGTGTGCTGATGGCTTTCATAAAAATGTAAATGCTGATCCAACATACTTCAAACATTAAAATTTCAATAAGTGGTCATTCTCTGAGAAACTAACTTTACACCCATGACAGGGAAAGAACTGTTAAAATGAGGGAACAGTTTACTGTAATGTTATATACCATGAGAATAATATACGCATATAGCTTTCTGAAGTATGGTATTCACATAAAGACGGCTTTTTTATAAAGATATTAATGGATCTTTCAGGCATTTATTAAATTATGACCATTGAATCTTTTTTATTCATAAATATGTCAACATTTTGATATTTGACAGAGACAAAATCTTTAAAAAAAAATGCATTTGTTTTCTGAAATATTTTAATAGTTATTCACAAGTAAAAAATAATTTATAATCAGTAATAAATACAAATCTGGTTATAGATTAAATATAAATCTACACCGCACCCATAGGGTACAACTTCTGTAGATATAAATAACATCATAAAAATAATACTAACTACAATAAATAAATATGTCAAAGTCATATAAAATTATATCCAGTTAAAACAATAGTATTATTCCAAAGTTGAATTTAACTTTGCCAAGAAAACCCATTTTAACTTTTGTATTCCAAAAATACAGTTACAGAAAATACCAAGTTTATCCAGTTGGACATTGAGTTGTTGGCCTGGTTCGGTCACTACGGGTCAGCTTTAGGACATTGAGTTGTTGGCCTGGTTCGGTCACTACGGGTCAGCTTTAGGACATTGAGTTGTTGGCCTGGTTCGGTCACTACGGGTCAGCTTTAGGACACTGAGTTGTTGGCCTGGTTCGGTCACTACGGGTCAGCTTTAGGACATTGAGTTGTTGGCCTGGTTCGGTCACTACGGGTCAGCTTTAGGACATTGAGTTGTTGGCCTGGTTCGGTCACTACGGGTCAGCTTTAGGACATTGAGTTGTTGGCCTGGTTCGGTCACTACGGGTCAGCTTTAGGACATTGAGTTGTTGGCCTGGTTCGGTCACTACGGGTCAGCTTTAGGACATTGAGTTGTTGGCCTGGTTCGGTCACTACGGGTCAGCTTTAGGACATTGAGTTGTTGGCCTGGTTCGGTCACTACGGGTCAGCTTTAGGACATTGAGTTGTTGGCCTGGTTCGGTCACTACGGGTCAGCTTTAGGACATTGAGTTGTTGGCCTGGTTTGGTCACTACGGGTCAGCTTTAGGACATTGAGTTGTTGGCCTGGTTCGGTCACTACGGGTCAGCTTTAGGACACTGAGTTGTTGGCCTGGTTCGGTCACTACGGGTCAGCTTTAGGACATTGAGTTGTTGGCCTGGTTCGGTCACTACGGGTCAGCCATAGACGCAGAGATGTGGCGAAGAGTCCGAAACACGTCCTGGGTGAAGCTCCGCAGCTGCTGGAGGGTAAGATGAGCCGCCACTTTGACCTGATAATCACTGAGGCGCTGCAGGGAAAGCCCTGGAAACCCATCCTGGGATTCTGGACTGGGAATCTGGGCCAGCCGTTGCATCTGAGCCAGAAGAGAGAGAGAGCATTAATAATCTAAGATCAGCTCGTTTTAGAAAGAAATGCTGAGTGTTGCTCAGTGAAATGTAACGTGTGCAATACTGTAGGTTTTTCAAGAAAATGGGAAAGACGGGTGAATTTTTAGATGTTCATGAAATTTTCTTCATGTCACTTTAGGCCCTAAGTTTTGTACTTTTTTTTTTCATTCAAACAATACAATAGGCAGCATTATTTAATTTGATAATAATTGCAATTACTCTAAAATGGTATGTATTCAGCCACATATAATAATAATCTAACATTATATGTTCTTAAAGTCGACATGAAACAGAAGTCGCGCCAGTAAATGTCTTCAGAGAAGGGAAGAGATGTTGGGAATATATTTAGATTCAAGATTACAAGGCATGTGAATTGAAATGATGATAAATCCTTTAGAATAAACTGCAATATTCCATCTAAAGCAGAACTGATGTGATGGTGTTGGAGAGGCTGAAGCATGAGAAATACCTCTTTCACCTGACCACACAGATCTCTGACGCCCGCGAGCAAAGGCTTCAGCTCTTCTGAGCAGTTCAAGACCACTCCGATTTCCTCCAGAAGTTTGTGGTGAAGCTCCAGGCCGCTTACAATATGGTTTAAACTCGTTTCCTGGTCAAAACAAACAGTCAAGAACTGTTAAACACCTCTTTGAAAATGTTTAACATGCAAGCTTCATTCATTTAAACATCTAAATAGGACTGATTTGAGGTGATGCCAGTGTTTAAACTCGACTTCTAACAACATCTGCAGGTTTGATTCAGAATTAGATCCATAAATTAGAAGAGCTGCTGTCCTGCTCCAACACAGTTATGCTTCATCTATATCAAAATGTTCTACTGGCTCTACAATCATCAATAGCAACATGCATCTCAATAGTATAACTATTATACTATTATATGCTTCTTCCAGTTCTATATTCAACATGCTTACACACACTTTACCATGCTAGAGAGTATTTACCATGGTGAGCTCCTCTGACTTGAGCACTGGAGGCGCAGGAATGCCAATGTCACTTAATAAATACTCCAAGCTTTTTGCTTCACTGGAAAGAGTCAAACCCTGCAAACAAATAAACACAGTTTCCATTATTATATAGAATATAACGCCAATAATTAACTCCTGTATTCTGTATCACTGTTGTGAACTAAAATGCATCGTGTAATCAGATGTAAGATAAAATATGATCAGTTTGACAGGAATGTAGGCTATTATTAGCTTGTGCTGATCTAAAGTTTGTCCATGAAATGTAAGATCTGACCTAATTTGGCAGTGCATTAATGTCCCAAGTAAAGGTAAGCCTGCTCACCGCTGATGTGACGCACGCGTCGTGCGCTCCGCGAATGTCTCTCAGTATCTCCTTCGCTAAACTCATGGCGTTCTCCACCGTGCGCGTCAGCTCGTGCCCGCGGAGCGGCGCGTTATTGACCAGCGTCAAACAGCAGTGCGCGACGAGAACTGGAGAAAACAGTGTTATCAGAACATCAGAAATCTACATCACAAACACTGACGGAACCAACGCTCCACACACACACACACACACACACACACTGAGTGCACAGCGAACACATCTGACAAAGTTGTAATGTATCTCTTTTTTTTATCTTAATTTGAAGCATTATTCGTAATGTGTTAAAGAATATTTTCTAAAAAGGGTTAGGATCTACTTACTGAGGTAGAACTTCATTGTGGTTCGAAGTGCATCTAATATGTTGCAGTGGGTTTCTAGTCTATTTAAACCCATTGAGATTGTTCAACCAGGGAAACTTCCATGAGTTATCCACTTGTGGATTGCGTGTGCACTGCCGTATGACATGCGTTGCGAAAAAACTATAGGCCTAAGGAAAAAAGGCATTTCTAACCCTTCCGGATGTTGGGATAGGGGGGATATTACACGCATGCTACTCATTTAACATGACACAAAAAACACTTAAATATCACACAAACGCGCAGCTCACGGGAATTCTTCAGTTTCGTCACTGCAGGAAGAACAATACAAAAACCCAAACCACTCCTTTATCAGCGTCACTGAGTGGTTAATAGTTGCTCAATTCGTTATTTCCCATTCGGTGTTTCCTGCACAGGGTTATGTTAAAACCCTAACCCTAATCTATACACTCTTAGTGGGAATAGAATAGATCAGAAATATAATGTCTTCAACATTGCGATGGGTGAAAAAAGATTCACTTCTTTGATTTTCGTTCTTTTATCTTTGCCAGTTCAGCAAGAAGTCTCAGGAGACAATAAGAATAATTGCTCAGGAACTAAATGAATTACACAACTAATGAATTATATTAGTCAGCACACTTTTAGTTATAAAACACAATTTCATTATTAATTATGATTAGGCTAATTGTGCCTGTTTATTCCCATGTAGAATACATTTTTCTCAAACGATCAGATATATTTCTCCTAAAAGCGTCAAAAAAAATTAAATAAAAAAATAAAAAAAACCTTTGATAACATCATAATGAATATAAAGCCTAACAACACGTCCTCCATTACTTCCTCAGTTCTATTCTAAATAATGGAGAAATCTGCTGTTCTGATTCAGTTGCTTTCGTCATTGATCCACCACTTTGAAATAACCTATTCTTATATAATAAGAACCGAATAAATAATAGTTAATAAGAACGAGCTGTCGGATGAGATCATAGCAGTTCAAAGCATCTTTAGTTCTTATTTTCTGTCTAATATAGAACTTCACTGTAAAGGTTAGTTTGGACTGCCTTTTATAATGGACACAATATTTAAACACTGGTTTTACATTGATTTAAATGAACAAATAATAAATAATAATAAAAATTATCGTTTGAATGCAATAATTTGAATATGCTGGAACAGAAAAAGAGAATTTAAAGCTAAAACTTATTTGTTATGGGTTTAAATTTTGAAGAACAAGACTGAATATTTTTAATTAAAGGAACACTCCACCGTTTTTTGAAATAGGGCTTATTCACTTCTTTCCTACATTTAGATAGGTGGGCAAATGCATTTTTGTCTCAGTGCATGGATTGTTTTAGTTTGACAGGGTCGGCGCTAGCTTAGCTTAGCTTAATGAATGGAATCCTTTGTTGCCAGCTAGCATGTCCTGAGTAAAAGTGAAAAAAAAACAAAAAAAAACACCTAATTACTTCTTGTGGCCTGCGTATTCACAACGAGTACAAATAGCGATGCAGATTAACTCTAGCCGATTTCCTAGGCAGATAGTGACTTGGGACTATATTAGGGGGAAACACAGGAAGCACTGCTACTTGGGCGCAGAGATATCACGCAACACATGAAATGCCACAACTTCCGTCAACACACCGGCGTGAATGGTAGCTGGCTATTTTTCCTACAGTACATGAATGGCGATGAACATGGCTGATTTTGTGAGAGACGAAGAGGGTGACTTCTCAGACAGTCAAGATCCAGAACCATAACTTACCTCTATGAACCAGAGTTTTCAGAAGAGGAGCTGCGTGCTTTGGAAATAGAACGCCAGGAGGAGGAGGTTGCGATCGCTCAACAGCCTGAGGACGTGAGGATGAGAGCCAACAGTTGTGCAACGTTTTGTCGGGGCTGAACACAGCCCAGGTCTGTGTTCAGCCCCTACAAAACGTTGCACAACGTTTTTTAAACAGAAGCGGTGATGCGTTGAACACACTGTTCTGATGACGCAAGAGTTGCAACTATGGCAGCTGAGAAGGCCATTCTTTGTGAAGAATTTTCTGAGCCTGATGAAGTCGGTATAAATATGTGTTTAATACTACAAAATATGCCCGATGTTACAGTTACTGCACTTGCCGCCCAGAACAAAAGAGAACATCCCAATCGAGTGAAGGGATTGCTGAAACTGAAGCACACATCTTACCTAATTCAGACTAAAACACATCTATTTAGCCTCACATACTGACTTTATTTGTAGTTCATACTGTTTTAATACCCTGTATTTCTTTCTCATTTTTAGGAAAAGCACTTAATTACCATTGTTTATTTCTATACCAAATGTCATACACTTGCAATGAAGCTGAAAATATAAACAACTACATCATTATGTTGATATCCTATATTTTTACAATAAAACTTACGACAAACATGTCTTCTAATATCCTCAGTTGTTGCGTATACCGAGCTGCATCGAACACATTTGTAAATTACTTTCCTTGAACCCATTGTGCGAGT
>NC_140216.1:12500-62500 GCF_951802725.1 Rutilus rutilus | reverse complement strand
TGAGATAACACACACTGCCACTCAGAACACACTGAGATAACACACACTGGCACTCAGAACACACTGAGATAACACACACTGGCACTCAGAACACACTGAGATAACACACACTGGCACTCAGAACACACTGAGATAACACACACTGCCACTCAGAACACACTGAGATAACACACACTGCCACTCAGAACACACTGAGATAACACACACTGGCACTCAGAACACACTGAGATAACACACACTGCCACTCAGAACACACTGAGATAACACACACTGTCACTCAGAACACACTGAGATAACACACACTGGCACTCAGAACACACTGAGATAACACACACTGGCACTCAGAACACACTGAGATAACACACACTGTCACTCAGAACACACTGAGATAACACACACTGGCACAACCCTCACTGAGATAACACACACTGGCACTCAGAACACACTGAGATAACACACACTGTCACTCAGAACACACTGAGATAACACACACTGTCACTCAGAACACACTGAGATAACACACACTGGCACAACCCTCACTGAGATAACACACACTGTCACTCAGAACACACTGAGATAACACACACTGTCACTCAGAACACACTGAGATAACACACACTGGCACTCAGAACACACTGAGATAACACACACTGTCACTCAGAACACACTGAGATAACACACACTGCCACTCAGAACACACTGAGATAACACACACTGGCACAACCCTCACTGAGATAACACACACTGTCACTCAGAACACACTGAGATAACACACACTGGCACAACCCTCACTGAGATAACACACACTGTCACTCAGAACACACTGAGATAACACACACTGGCACAACCCTCACTGAGATAACACACACTGGCACTCAGAACACACTGAGATAACACACACTGTCACTCAGAACACACTGAGATAACACACACTGGCACTCAGAACACACTGAGATAACACACACTGTCACTCAGAACACACTGAGATAACACACACTGCCACTCAGAACACACTGAGATAACACACACTGGCACAACCCTCACTGAGATAACACACACTGTCACTCAGAACACACTGAGATAACACACACTGGCACAACCCTCACTGAGATAACACACACTGTCACTCAGAACACACTGAGAGTAAACACACTAGCATCAAACACCAATACAGAAAATACACACTTTTCATCTTTACAGTTTGAACAATTTCAGTGACTTCATACAAAGTAATATTTTCTTCAAAGAAAAGAGTGACATTCTTTCACATGATTTATTTAAATTTTTAGAACATAACAATTCTTTAAGGTAAATGAAAACGAGCAGTTTGCTTCAATAGTCTGTAGTAATTTACGGAATTACAGTAATGAGAAAAAAAAGGTAGAAACTAAAAGTACATTCTGTAATCCGAACAAATAACTGAGTGGCTAATCCTGCCTCTCTCTAGCATCAGGCCACAGGCTTTCATCAACATCAGATCCCATCAGAACCGTCTACCTTGTTCCATTTCCAAAACTAGTCTTTCTGAGCTCTACCTATATATATATATATATGTGTGTGTGTGTGTGTGTGTGTGTGTGTGTGTTCACTAACAAGTCTAAAACAAGACGCCTGCTTAGCCTTTCAGCTGAAGCTGCAGTCCGCAGTGTGTGAAAGGCACAAGGCTGAAATCTATTCTGTTTTGAATGTGTGGTTCACAGGTTTGACAGCAGTGTGTTAGCATTAGAACAAAGTGCTGTAAAGCCACAGTGTTGTGCAGGTTGTGGTCAAAGTCATGGGATAAGTGTGTAGAGTTTTGAAAACTGTGTTCAAGCAATGAAAAACAAACTAGAGTTTGGTCCACATGAGCTGCTGCTGTACAGACTGTAGTTAGAGTTTAGCACATGTGACTCCAGTTGTGCCCACTGTCGTTTAGCAATCGAGAAAAACTGTAAGAGGCTTAAGAGTTTCTTTAGAAGAGGAGAAAATGGCAGAAAGACGATGGAGAAGAAATGTGTTGCAGACAATGGATGACAGTGAGATAATAAGACGCTATAAATTAGATCGTGCAGGGATCATGTTTGTGACGGATCTTATTAGAGACACGCTAACATCTCCGACACAGCACAGGAATGTTGTAGCGCCAGAAATTAAAGTAATCACTACATTAAGATATTTGGCCACTGGGAAAATGCAACAATGCAGCAGTGATGATCTGGGTCTGTCACAGCCTTCTGGAAGCAGATCACACACACAATTACAGCACTTTCAGAACCTCTTTATTGTGTCGCAGTTCATTTCGTTTCCACTGGACATTCCCACCTTGCAGGCTCAGAAAACTGCATTTATGAATATAGCAGGCTTTCCTGGTGCGCACAATCAGGGGGAATGAACCGTTAATAATGTGCGCTATCAGCTCCCACGTCTGCTTCTTGCCCCGCGCTGTGACTCCCGGCCCGAATCTTCCTTTACGGATGGCCTTGTGTTCATCCACTAACTGGGCTAACAGTAAACACTGTTCCTCTGTCCAGTCGGGCTTTCTCGTCCTTCTTGTTTTTGATTCCATGTTTGCTACATTAAAACCAACATTCAAACCACCACTTAAATAGACATTCCAGCAATCAGTGTAATTGAAAAGAGTGGAACAATTTTTATCATTATAAGCAAACCTTATAGGAAATTAACAGAATGGTAAATAAAAAAAGGATTTATATACATATGTGTGTGTGTGTGTGTGTGTGTGAGTAGACCCTATACTTAAAACCTTCTTGGACAACCAACCAATCACAGTCTTCAAAAGATTGTGTCATATGTAGCAACGGGGTCAACCCCGCCTCCTCACTAAGATGAAAGTTTTAGTCTTTTCTTTGCTCAGAGTTGCTCTCAGATCGGTCCCGAATTGCTCTTAAGCTAAGACTCCTACGTAGAAGTTTTTAAGCTAAATTAGGAGTTTTCTGAGAGGATTCTTAGAAGCTTTAAGAATACGGGCCCAGGCCTTTTCCTTGCGCCTCCTACACTGTGGAATGCCTTGCCGCGATTCATAAAATCTTCAAATATGGCCATTTTTAGAAGGGACATAATGTTTTATTTATAAAGCACCTTTCCCAAGCTCAAGGTCGCTGTACAAGAAGATAACAAAAACACAGCATATAACATTAGTATGCTTCACATAGTAAATATACATATAACAATATACAGTAACAAAAAAGCAGGGCCCATATTCATAAAGAATCTTAATGCAAAGAGTAGCTCCTAGTGACAAAATTCTAAGAAAATTCTTAGAAATGTGGGCGTTTACTCTTAAAATTAAAGAAAAAAATCCTAGTAAAGACAAAAGTAATTCAGAAAGCATCTTAACCCTTAAAAGAGGACTTAAGGTCAAAATTGTTAGGAGCACGGACAAGGACTTTTAAGAGGCTTAAGAGTTTCTTTAGCAGAGGAGAAAATGGCAGAAAGATGAAGAGGGAGAAGAAATGTGTTGCAGACAATGGATGACAGTGAGTTAATAAGACGCTATAGATTAGATCGTGCAGGGATCATGTTTGTGACTGATCTTTTTAGAGACACGCTAATACCTCCAACACAGCGCAGAAATGCCATATAGCGCCTGAAATGAAAGTAATCACTACATATATATGGCAACTACGATACCACTGCGATATTTGGCAACTGGGAAAATTCCATGTTTGATACATTAAAACCAACATTCAAACCACCACTTAAATAGACATGCCATCAATCAGTGTAATTGGAAAGAGTGGAACAATTTTTATCATTCTAAGCAAAGCATACCTTATAGGAAATTAACAGCATGGTAAATAAAAAAAAGGATTTATATATATAATGTGTGTGTGTGTGCGTGTGCGTGTGTGTGTGTGTGTGTGTGTGTGAGAACGGTCAAATAGGAAAAATTATGCATGTAATTTCAAAGTGAAGGCTTAGAATAGACCCTATACTTAAAATAACTTTTTTTCCCCTTCTTGGACAACCAACCAATCACAGTCTTCAAAAGATTGCGTCATACATAGCAACGGGGTCAACCCCGCCTCCTTCCTAAGATGAAAGTTTTTGTCTTTTCCTTACTCAGAGTTGCTCTCAGATTGGTCCCGAATCGCTCTTAAGCTAAGACTCCTACGTAAAAGTTTTTAAGCTAAATTAGGAGTTTTCTGAGAGGATTCTTAGAATCTTTATGAATACGGGCCCAGAACACTAAACAGAGGAGGGTTGGAAATACTGTAAAAAAAAGAAAGGTTTTCAGTTAGGGTTAGGATGAGGATATAGAAGAAGTGTCCGGAAGGGTTAGAGCAAGAGAATATCAGGGTTTCAGAGCGTCAGCACTGAACGATCTTCCACACATCGATGAACGAGGAACAGTCCGCAAGTCAGATGACTGGAGAATAATAATGCAGAAGTTCAGATAAAGCAAGTCCATGAAAACATTTAAAAGTTAAAAAGATATTTTTATACTGAATGTGGAGAGGAACAGGTAACCAATGTAGATTATAGAACAGAGTGGTCATGTGATCAGGTTTAGTGACTTGCTTGATGAATTCTGAACATACTGTAGTTAGGGTTAGGGTTAGCAGGCGAGGTACAGTAGTCGAGACGAGAGCTCATTAAAGCATGGGTTATAGTGTCAGTGTCTTCAGTGCTGAGAGCCGGTCGCAGTTTGGCAAAAGAACTTATATGAGATGAAAATGTAAACGAAGAATCAAAAATTACACCCAGATTTCTAACAATATGAGATGGAATTAATGTGGCGCCATCAATAGATAAACTCAAACCGGACCGGAAACAAGAACCTCAGTTTTGCAATGTGACCAGAATTTAATGTCAGCAATACAGGTATAAGTCCAGAGGAAGAGCAGAGACGGAGCGAGCTGATGTGTAAACTTGTAAAGTCTTGAGAGCTGATATGTCATCGGCATCATAATGATAGCTGAGACCATGACTATGGATAATGTCTACGGGACTTAAAGACTCCTTCATCGGATCAGGCTTTTGGCGTTTGATTGGGTCGGATTAATGCGAGTGATTTCATGTATGATTCATATTGGTGTCATGCTGTGTTGGCATTGTATGTTTTTAATGTTATCTCTGTACAGCACTTTGGTCCATTCTTAAGGTTTGAAAGTGCTTTATAAATAAATGTTGAGTAAATTCCACCCTTTTCGAAATGAATTATTTTAATTGTCCATTTTGCTAATTTGGTAAAGCTAATTTGGTTTTCACAATTCAATTCAACACTTTCTAACAAGACACTATTATGTTTAATTGAGATTTATTGCTGCAAACCACATGTATAAAACTGATTTATGTATTGGTGAAAAAAAAACAAGCATCCATTAATTTTCAAAAGCAGAGAACTGATGCGTTTATAATGTTACATCACACAGTACATTCATGGATTACAATAAGAGCAAAGCTGAAGCACCTGTGAGGAACAGATGCTATTTGCAAAGATCCGGGAACGAAACACAATAAGATATGAGGAAAAAAGGACACGAGACTCATGGGAAACTATCATCATCATCTTCTGCCATCTCTTTAGCAAACTCCAGATCCTGCTGTTCCCGCTCTCTTCTCTCCTGTCAACACATGCAGACAAGCGGTCAACCTACTGTGTGTGTGTGTGTGTGTGTGTGTGTGTGTGTGTGTGTGTGTGTGTGTGTGTGTGTGTGTGTGTGTGTGTGTGTGTGTGTGTGCGTCCCTCACCTCAGCCGACTCCAGGTCCTTGTTGTACGCCTTCGGTGGGAATCTCATGGCCTGCACAGAATCGTGTGGATAAAGTTAACAGAACTCTAATCCCCATAGAGCGAACTTCAAGTTTATCAAATTAATAAATCAACCTTTAGAACATGAGTGTTATAAGAACATGTCCTTTCACAGGCTTGAGCCTCAGCAATGGGTGGAAATTCAGAAAATTAACGCTTGAGATCCACCTACATGCTCAAGATATTTTAAGGAACTCATTACTAATAATAGAAATATTATATACTATATAATAGCAATTATTTGTGACTAATAGCTATGGGAGAAGCTCGAGTGCTGAGATTATAGGCAGTCGGTGAATGAGATTCCTCAGGACACTATACAGTACACACTTCTTTCCAGGGTTTCTGCAGGGATCTTCAGTTTCAATTTAATGCTTTTTAAAAAAAATTTTATATACAGTGCTATGCATAAGTTTAGGCAACCATGCTAAAGTTGACTAAAAAGAGGAATAAAAAATCATATTTTGCAAATTTAACTTAATGCCTTATTTTAAAAAATTAGGAAAAATCCAACCTTTAAGGACACCAATTTTCTTTGTGAATGAATAATGTATCGTAAATAAATAAATGTTCTTCCTTAAAAAACAGGGTGCATAAGTTTGGGCACCACTATGTTAAATTCCCATAGTGGCAGGCAGATTTTTTTTTTTAAGTATTTTTTTTATTTTTTTTTTAGGATACTATGCATCCTGATAAAGTTCCCTTGGCCTTTGGAATTAAAATAGCCCCACATCATCACATAGCCTTCACCATACCTAGAGATTGGCATGATTTTATTTCAGTTAGCCTAATAGCTAGTTTGATTTGCATTGAGAGATGATCTTATGGAAAGTACTCCATGCCAATCTCTAGGTATGGTGAAGGCTATGTGATGATGTGGGGCTATTTTAATTCCAAAGGCCAAGGGAACTTTATCAGGATGCATAGTATCCTAAAAAAAAAAAAAAAAAAATACTTAAAAATAAAAATCTGCCTGCCTCTATGGGAATTTAACATAGTGGTGCCCAAACTTATGCACCCTGTTTTTTAAGGAAGAACATTTATTTATTTACGATACATTATTCATTCACAAAGAAAATTGGTGTCCTTAAAGGTTGGATTTTTCCTAATTTTTTAAAATAAGGCATTAAGTTAAATTTGCAAAATATGATTTTTTATTCCTCTTTTTAGTCAACTTTAGCATGGTTGCCTAAACTTATGCATAGCACTGTATATATATATATTATATTAGTGCTGTCAATCGATTAAAAAAAATAACTCAATCCAATTTTTTCTGTGATTAATCACTATTAAAAACACATAGTTTTATAGGTTTATATTAGTTTATAATGTAATAATTTCATAGCTAATCTACAAATGAATGTAGAGACAACATAAAGGCCAGTCTCACTGATTGATGACTGCTATTGATGACTGGATACAAAATATTTTTGCCCCCTAATTTTAAACATTATAGCCAATCCAACATTACAGTGTAAATGAAAGCTATTGAAAGTTAACTTAAACAATCCTCACATAACCCTATAATAAATGTCATATTTACCTTTGCCCTTCCTGTCTAACAGGTAGGACTTATACAGAAATTGAATAAAGTTATAAATTATAAATTAAATATAGACTTATCCTTATTAAAGCTACAAAAGTTCTTTAGTCAGTAGCAGTGAGTAATTTTCTCTGATCCCTGTGTTCTATGATTAACTTCACTGACGGAAAGCTTTATTGGCTGCTGTCCCTTTAAGAGCAGCCGCTGCTGACCGACACACCTCACACGCGCCTCATTCTCTCACAACTCTGCGTTCATTTAAGACTTTATTTCACTGATTTAAGACTGCTCTTATGTGAGAGGATACTCTACAAAACTGAAAAAACAAAAAAAACTTTTCGCATAATTGTGTGTTTTTGTTCGTTCGAGCGCGAAAGAGAACCGTTTTCTGCCGCGCGTCTTTCTCTCTGTGTGAGTGTGTGTCACATAGACAGGACATTCACAGGCAGCGCGTTTAAAAGCATTTGCATGAATAAGAGCGGGATCATATAATGTAACCGTACCCAAAGGATGACAAAAATTAACAGATGCATTAACGCGTTAATGTTGACAGCCATATATATATATATATATATATATATATATATATAAAGTTTTTTTAAGCCACTACACAGACAGTAATCAACATTTATACCACTCAAGTCAGTCTAAAGAGACAGTGCTGTGACAAAACATTGCATGTCAACAAATCATCTGCACAAACAGAGAGTGAGCTTTAACAGCGGATGTCGAGCTGATGAGGGAAAGTTACTACACACAGTTATTGCTGTCTGCCTTTAACCGTCGATGTGTGGTGGTCAGACTGTGTATGAAAATGCCTACATTTTCACAAAATCCATTTAATGACTTTTAATGCCCCGCAGAAACCCGGTCTCTCTTGTTTTAAAATGAGCTATTTTACGTTTGTCCTACCTTGACAGACATGTTGTGTATATCCAGACAGAAGGAGATGCGCTGGTGGAAGGCCAGCTGAGGCTCTCGAGTGCTGTAAATGTCCATGGTCTCCTTAGACTGAACGTAACCTTTCTCGTGGTTTATGCTGGCCTCAATCACACCGTCACGGATGGCCTGGAGATACACTGAGTCAGAGAGTGTGACAGCACTGTGTGTGTGTGTGTGTGTGTGTGTGTGTGTGTGTGTGTGTGTACACATGATGCTGGTCACTGACCTTGGCCACGATGAACTCGGCATCTTCAGGACTGTCCAGCTGCAGCTTCTGAGCGATGTCCGCCAGAGAGATCCGAGAGTACGACAGACTGATCATCCTCACCCCTACAGCAAACACAATCACACACACGGGAACACGTCACACACACGACACACAGCGTTAGGGATCCAGCAGCTGCCTAAACCCTGCCTGAATACAGGCTAGCATTCCCTTCATACACACGAGAGAGCTAACCCTAACCCTAACCCAGCTACCTAAATACAGGCTAGAGCTTAGATCCAGCCCAAAAAAAATAAAAAAATAAAAATAATCAATCCCGACCCTGTCTGAGCCCGTTGTGTCCGAGCCCGGCCCGACACATTCACTGTAATTATGAGCCCGAGCCCGATTTAAACCCGACCATTTTTAAATACGTGGGCCGTTATATCCAGGGGCGGACGCAGGTGCTGAGGGGGTGCTATTAATAAATGAGCAAAAATTGGCCACTTAATATTTAATATTCAATTATTTTAATTATCACAATTATTACAACAACATTCGGCATTCAATCAAATATTATTAAAGATTTATTATTATTAATAATGTTATTTCAACATAATATGTGTGCGTGCAACAAGCAAGATGTGCATTTGTAACTCCGGTGATGCGTGCATTGATTTTTAATACTAAACTAGTGTTTTCTGTGTCAGTGTCGGCTGCAAAGATGAAGTTGACGATCGCCATCTCCGTAGTGAACGCGCAGAGAGAAATGCACATCACGGATTACATAACCAGAGTTGCCTATTTCTTTTCATTTTGAATTGTATCATTTAAAGACATTTCAGGCTTTCTTTAGAGATATTTCTCACGTCTGTGAGGCATACGCTGAGTTTCGGTCATTTATGATGAGATGCGCTCCAGTTCACGAGCAAGTGTCCGCGCCACGCCTCCATGTCCTGATTATATTGTCTGCTATATTTGCTTCCTAAAATGCTTCCTTAAATCCAGGCAATTGGTTGATGAAAAATTCATTAAAATGAAGATACAATTTATACAAAACGAAATTCACTTTAACGAAAGGTTTTCTACAAAACAAAACTTAATGAAGTGGTCAAAATCATGTCTGACCCACTCCTTGTCTCCCGATATATTGCGCATCTTATCTTACACGTGCTGTTCACTTTTCATAACATAGATGGAAAAAAAAATAACTAACAATTATGAAACTAAATGCACTTATTTAATGGCTACAACAGTATAGTAGGCCTACAGACTCTCTATAGCCGCGTTTCCACTGTCGGGCCAGGGCCGGGCCGTGCTAGTGCGTGCCAGGGCCAGTCGCGTTTCCACTGTCACTTCCGGGGCTTGATCGGGGCTTACTCGGGGCCAACGGCCAGGATTTCTGGCCCGTCGAATACCTTGGGCCAAAGCGGGCCAGCTCGGGCTAGAGGAGTGGTTACCAACAGAGGAGGAGTTTACCGTTGGGAGACGGCAGCGCCGGATGATTCTGTCAGCATTTAAGACTTAAAAATAAAATAATTTAAATCGCGTTCATGTTTGAATGCCTTCTGTTTGTGATGCAAAAGACTATGCGCGCTAGCCGTTACCATAGTAAACATAGTAAACGCTTGAAGATACACATAGTAAAAAAAAAAACATATGCTTGAAGAAATCAGACCAATCTTAAAGGCTATCACAGTCATGTTTTTATTTGATCTGTCATAGCCTACGTCTCGTCTCTTTAAACCGGACTATCAAAAAATAAAGTAACTTTTTTTTTTCGGGAGCTTCCTCTGTTTCTCTGACTGAAAATATCTGTATGGGAGTCGAGAGAGTGCTAAAGCTCCTCAGGTCGTATGGCATATATTTGTAGAAATTATATTTTTTTCTAAATGTGATGGATTATGTCCTGTAACTAAGTTACCAGATAAAGAAACAGACGCGACTGAAAAAGTAAGTGTGCATGTCCTCTTTCTTTTGTGAAATAGACCTAACGGTAGGCTAATTTATTTCTGAGTGACTAATGTGCAATTTTTACATAAATTAATTCATTATGATCAATATATCACTTTTTATTGTAAACCTGTGGTAAAACATCGATGCTTGGGTTTTAAATATTCAAGTAGCTGCTAAACAAACAAACAAAAAAAAGCTAGCAAACGGCCGCTTTTATCGTGTTTGTTTTCAACGCTGTTTCCAGTGATTTCTGATTAATTTTCTGATAAAACTTCCATTTGTTGGTGAAATTATGGGTTAGTGTGACGTTGTCCCAGAGAGGCGTGTTACGGGCGTGTTTTAGTGAAGCGCTGTGGAGCTTCTGGCCCGACAGTGGAAACGCATGCCCGGTGCTATTGGCCCGAGGCTATTAGCCCGGCACGGCCCGTTTAAAGCCCTGGCCCGGCCCTGGCCCGACAGTGGAAACGCGGCTTATGTGTACTAATTAAGCTCCACAATACAGCACAGTGACAGCAGGCCCGGCGTGATGTGTCGAGTGCAGGAGACGCTGCGTATGGTTGATCAGTCCCGGCCTGAGGATAGTGGCGGGAAACATCGGGCTCGGGCAGAGAATCTAAGCTCTAATACAGGCTAGCATTCCCTTCACACACACGAGAGAGCTAACGCTAACTCCTGAGAGTCCACTGGACACTCATCCGGCCCTGTCATGCGTTTATTTAGGAAAAAGAATTACATGTTTCCTGATTCTCAATTTTAATTCCACAGTACTGAACCCCTTTAAACGAACTCTCCAAACTGAAATAAAATATTGACAAATCTGAAGATGTAAATGTTGGCAGAACTGTCTGAGTGTTTTCAGTCGAGTAACCCTGAGCCCCAGTTGGTCTGCTTTAGACGAAGGTCTTCCGGAAACACGAATGAAACTAAGCCTTTTACATTCTAAACTCATTCTACAGAATCTGTTCTTATTCACGTTTATGAAATGATTCTCTATCATTACTAAGCATCTTTTTCAGTAAGCAGCCGGAAGAGAATCTAGTCTGTACTCGTGCTCATAAAGAATGGAAGTAAAGACAGAAGCAGAACTCACCGGTTTTGATGACGTTGTGTCTCAGACGGATGATCAGTGTGTAAGTGCCGTCGGTCTGGAACTTCTCTCCAAACTGATCCAACGCCTGGTTAAATTTGGCAAGATTTCCGGTTCTCACCGCTAGATAGGCCAGAAGTTAAGAATTTGAAGCTTAATTACTTGTAATATAAATGGAAACGTTTTTTTTTCCTTTTACTTGTAAATGTCAATGAAAGTGTAAAGTGATCTAATAGATCAGGGATGGACTTGTTCAATCGTGCCATTCACCAGAAGAGAAACCCTACACTAAAATACATCCTTCACAACTTCACTGATCTCACACATTTAGCATTTAAGTTTTAAAATTGAAGAGAAGCTGATTACACACTTAAAAGTCAAGTAAGATATTTTATCATTATTTTTTGCATTATATCGCAATCCATTTTTCATATCCATGACGCGATGTAGTTACACCCCCAGAAGGAACATTTAAATCCAGTCTCTAACACAGACAGTGACACATGTTTGTGAATGTTTGCTTAAGCGTGTGCAGCGAGTGAAGGGTGTGAAGAGTTACCCTGTGTGAGCAGAAAGTAGGGCATGAGAGATCTCTTGAGAGACGGCTGCCGAAACTGCAGACGGTCTGGAATCTCACCCAGCAACAACTCCACCACGATCAGCAGCTTATGAACCTGCACACACACACAGCGGAGAGAGAGAGGGGTGAACACTCACGGTCAGCATCACAGGACAGAGAGAGAGAGAGAGAGAGAGAGAGAGAGAGAGAGAGAGAGAGAGAGAGAGAGAGAGAGAGAGAGAGAGAGAGAGAGAGAGAGAGAGACACTCACGGTCTGCTTGAAGCCCACTGCTGTGTGTTGAGGAGCTTTACGCAGGGCGTTAGTGAGAGTCCTCCTGGCTTCTGAATACTCCAGCTGGATGGCCTTGATCCGCCCTGAAACCAGCCAAACACTTAATAATAATAATAATAAAAAAATGTCACAATATTACTATGCCATTTACTAATTATACAACATATTTTGTCTCATGGAAATGATCATTTGACGGTAAAGCACTGCATTTGATTTGGGATTTAGACTTATTTAATTGCCCTAGTTCAAGTTTTTAATTTTTTTATTTACCCAGACTCTAGTTTCTCCCTCTCATTAACCCTAATCCCTCACTCCGGAGAAAGCCCTGTGCTGGTGTGCTGACGACGCCGGCCCTCACTCACCTGTGTAGTACAGATAGCGAGCCCACTCGTTGTTATTGGCCAGCTCGGGGAACACTGATTTGGACACAAGTTTCTCAGCCTGGTCGTATAAGTTGTACTGTAAGTAGTTGCGCAGAAGCAGGTTGAGGAGCGTGGCCTGACCATCAGCATCACGGCGCAGCGTCGCTGTCCTCAAGCGCGTGTGCAGGAAACTGGGGAACACAACAACACAATCGCATGAAACACACTCTTCTCAAGCTGAACCTCGAGTTGTTGTGGAAGAACGGCTCACCTGCGGACCACATCGAGCTGGTTCAGGAACTCGTACACACGGGAATGGTAGTAGTAACACTTGGCAGCCACTAAGTCCAAAGCCCGACGGTTCTGAGAGCCGATCTTCTGCAGGAGGTCATCCGAGACTTTCTGAGCCTGTTTATGGGTGAAATCAGAGCATTTTAGACCTGCAACTGATTATTTGGACGATTGAATAATTGCAGTTCCAACAGATGAGCTGTGTGTGTGTGTGTGTGTGTTCACCTCGGCGTAGCGCTGGTTGTTGGTGAGGTAGACCACCATGAGCAGCTGCAGATAGGCCTCGGCCTCGGGAAGCAGGGGGGTAGCGGCGGCTTTACCGGTGCGAGGCCTGAACTGCACATCGCCCTCGTTCTCCACCGGCTGGAGGACACACACTTCTGTTACTAATCAACAGCAACTCAAGTTTCATTTTAGGGTTGCAATAAACCTCTGGGCTCAATGTTAAGTGTTTCCAGCTATTTTTTTGTCCAATGGACATTATTTGCAATCTTGAAAGTGTGAGGATATAATATCAAAAAAGAAAAAGAAATCTTCAAGTGTCTGCTTGAGACCAGGATGGCTCCCGTAGAGCTGTAGCCATTTCACTTTGGGTGTGTCAATTTGGTTTGTTCAATGATTTTGCTGAACCACTCTTACTCCCCGTCTAAAAGTGCCTGCAGGGTAATGCTGCAACTGCTGTGGAGAAACATTCAGTTCATGCTCTGGCATGTGCGTGTAATGAAAAAATGGACAAAATCGGCATCTTATCCCAAATACCTTGAATGTTTCGCTTTTAGTAATTGCACCGTATCTAAAGCACTAAAAAGATGTGTGTGTGGCTACTACTAGGCAATTCAAAACACAGTTGCCAACTTCCCACGGGAAAAACAGACAGCACCTCAATCAATGAATTAATGACACACAGTAGATATTCTGAGAAACTGCTGTGTTATTTAACACTTGTTGGATTTCACACCTGAAAACCCCTCAGTAATCCTGAAGACATTGATCAGCGTGTTCAGGTGTGTTTGATTAGGGTCAATTTATGGCTCGTTTCCACAGAGCCTTACAGTACAGTGCAGTACGAAATTAGTTTCGATTGTCAGAAGCTGTGAATAATACCAAACCGTACCACTTTTTTGGACCTTTCCATTGAGGTTCCCAGCACAGTTGTCTGGTACTAAGGGGCGGAGCTGGACTCACTGCAGCGCGTAATCCGGTACTAAGGGGCGGAGCTGGACTCACTGCAGAGCGTAATCCGGTACTAAAGGGCGAAGCTGGACTCACTGAAGAGCGTAATCCGGTACAAAGGGGCGGAGCTGGACTCACTGCAGAGCATAATCTGGTACTAAGGGGCGGAGCTGGACTCACTGAAGAGCGTAATCCGGTACTAAGGAGCAGAGCTGGACTCACTGCAAAGCGTAATCCGGTACTAAGGGGCGGAGCTGGACTCACTGCAGAGCATAATCTGGTACTAAGGGGCGGAGCTGGACTCACTGCAGAGTGTAATCCGGTACTAAGGGGTGGAGCTGGACTCACTGAAGCGCGTAATCCGGTACTAAGGGGCGGAGCTGGACTCACTGAAGAGCGTAATCCGGTACTAAGGGGCGGAGCTGGACTCACTGAAGCGCGTAATCCGGTACTAAGGGGTGGAGCTGGACTCACTGAAGAGCGTAATCCGGTACTAAGGGGCGGCGCTGGACTCACTGAAGAGCGTAATCCGGTACTAAGGGGCGGAGCTGGACTCACTGAAGCGCGTAATCCGGTACTAAGGGGCAGAGCTGGACTCACTGAAGAGCATAATCCGGTACTAAGGGGCGGAGCTGGACTCACTGAAGAGCGTAATCCGGTACTAAGGGGCGGAGCTGGACTCACTGCAGAGCGTAATCCGGTACTAAGGGGCGGAGCTGGACTCACTGCAGAGCATAATCTGGTACTAAGGGGCGGAGCTGGACTCACTGAAGAGCGTAATCCGGTACTAAGGGGCGGAGCTGGACTCACTGCAGAGCGTAATCTGGTACTAAGGGGCGGAACTGGACTCACTGCAGAGCGTAATCTGGTACTAAGGGGCGGAGCTGGACTCACTGCAGAGCATAATCCAGTACTAAGGGGCGGAGCTGGACTCACTGCAGAGCATAATCTGGTACTAAGGGGCGGACCTGGACTCACTGAAGCGCGTAATCCGGTACTAAGGGGCAGAGCTGGACTCACTGAAGAGCGTAATCCGGTCCGAATGTAAATGTGTGTGTATGAGAGACGCTAGTGTGTGTGAGAGAGATACTGGTGTGTGTGTGTGAGAGATGCTGGTGTGTGTGTGTGTGTGTGTGTGTGAGAGAGGCTGGTGTGTGTGTGAGATGCTGGTGTGTGTGCGTGTGTGTGAGAGAGATGCTGGTGTGTGTGTGTGTGTGTGTGTGCACCTGAGGGAGGAAGCTGAGCAGGAACTCTTTGCTGGCGGCGTTGGAGGTGAAGAAGCCCGTCACGGCCTTGTGGAGGACATTAGGGTTGAGTCTCCGGCTGGTGGAGGGCAGAGCTCTCAGCGCGCGCAGGACAAACCTCGGCTCCTTCCCCAGAACCGCCTTCTCGATCTGCTTCACGTGCTCCTTGATATCTGCACACACCAGACACCACACACACACGTCAGCCATCAGTGCTCTAACCCTGGGCTAACCCTAACCCATCACAGAGTCTAACCCTAACGTCAGCCATCAGTGCTCTAACCCTGGGCTAACCCTAACCTGCTCACCATCACGCTAGACAACGAGTCTCCTGCATTTACAGGAAGACGACACAGTGAATATGTGTTCCTGCGATTCCCTTTAATCAAATGTAACCCTAACTCAGTTACATTCTGCTTTGGTTTACATCATCATCACCTCTTTTAATATACTGACTTAAACTGCTTTTCTAATTCTAAACAAGCTGTTTCATAATATAAGGCTTATTTAATTTTTTTACATTTTATACACATGTCGTCACAGCCTAGGGTCCTCTAACCCTAACCCTAACACAGCCTACATCAGCGTGGGTCCTGAAGGGCCACTAACCCTAACCTACACCAGATCAAGCTAATCAATGCCTTCACGATTACTAGAGGGTAAAACTAAACCCTAACCCTGACTCTGACTTAACCTGACACCACCAACTCTATAAGAACACAGAGCCAAACAATCATTATTATTGTGATGTAAGCACACTGTGGTTATGGTTATATAATGCAATATTCAATGCCATTTGAAAAAAAAGTGTAAAAACTGTGCTAAAGCATAGCTATATTTACAATTATTTTTGCTATATTTGTTGAAATGATTGTTTATTGAGTAATAAAGTTCAGCACTAAGTTAGATTACATGAATCGGTGGAGCTCTGCTTCAGTAACTCGGTCAGCTGAACACATGAGGACAGACACTGGCCTGGCAGTGCATATTAATGATGACATCCACTGGGTATTTAATATCCAACACTATTATTGATCTCCTGCACTGACTCTATATGAGAACTGAGCTGGACGATGACATCACGGTTTTCTCCAGAGCTGAATATATAAAACTAAACTAAATTAATAACTTACTTTTTTACAACAAAAATGACCCATCACTGAACTGACGCTATATTACTGGACCAAACTAGTGATCAGCTTTAGTCATAATAACAGTGCGATATCGCCAGATTACAGCAGAAGCCGGTGTTGTGTTGATGCTCGAGGCGTCACTGATCAGAGGTTAGGCTTGTTATGGCATAAAGCGAGATCGGTTATGGTTATGAGAGGTCATGTTCAGACCGTTCAGACCGTCCATGGTTTTGGTTATGATTATAATAAGTAATATTCAGACCGTCCAGGGTGAGCTGGTCCTGCTCGCGGGGCGCGCGCTGCTCGTGCTCGTCCTCCTTCATCTCCACATCTTCCACATCTTTATCCGCGCGCGCTTTCTCGCGTTTCTTCGCCGTCGCTTCTTTCATGTTGGCGCTCAGATTCTGGAGTTCGGGCTCGTTATGCGATAATCCGGCATGTAAATAAGAAGCTAGCTTGAATCCACACCACACACACTAATACAGAAGATGACTGGCAATTCTCACGGGTTGCAGTGCATTATGGGTCGCTTGTGTTCTTTCTCGTTGGTATTTCTGTGTGGATCTGATGGTGAGAGGAAAGTGCTGCCCTCTGCTGACAGTCACAAAGATTACATAAACGATAAACAGCAATACAACAATAACAAAATAACAAAAATAGCCTAACTGAACTGTGTCTGCACATTAAATATATTTACTTCCGCAATGCATTACTGAACGATTAATTCATGCCTGTATCTCTTCTTTTCTCAATACAAAATATGTCCACGATGTCCTCACTTCTCTATGCTGACCCATTCTGCCCTATAAAGGCTAAGAGCAGTATCTCCAATTTTTCAAAACATTTTTTTTTTTTTGCACAAATAAAAAGTGCAGGATCTGCTCTTCAATCTGTTAAAATTTCATATGGCTACCTAATAAATTTCTTATATAAATTTACATTTTTACTTGCAGTTTTGTATAGAAAAGTAGAGTGAAACCAAGGCAGAATGCAGTATCTGCCCGTACTGCCTTGGTTTCACTATGATACTGCAGTTTGCCTTCGTGTCAGCATGAACATTGTTGCAACTAGCTAAGTGGCATCGGTAGCATACAGTATGTATGCTATAAAATCTCTCCCAGAGAAGAAAGGAACTGTCAAAATGGCATCACTTTTACGTGGAAAAATGCTGGTGAAACTTGCCTTAAACAACAAGGCACCAAAAATTGCTAAGTTTTAAACCTCTTAACCCTTTTTTTGTCAATTTTGTCTGTTTAGCTCTTTCTAGCTAGCATTAGCTTTTTTACAGCATTGGGATAGCAACAATACCTTGGGGAATACCTTAGAGAAATTACCTTAAAGGTCAAAATTAATGTGTAATACTGACAGCTAGTGTTTAAAATAGTTACTGCAGTACAAATTCTAAATACTGGAGAGAGTCGTCTCCCCCGCCCCCTCCTCTCCAGACTCACGGTAATAACAAATGATTTGATTTATGATTTATGATATAAGCAAGTGATTATGATCACTTGCTACACTTACTGCTATATGTTATTGTATGGCCATGTAAGTATAGCCTACGCAGTAATGCAAAGGCAAAGCGCAGTATAGCCTATAAAACTAGCAAATTTTGCCTGACTGTCAAAAAACTAAATGTTTAAAGGTGAACTAAGTAACTTTTTTACCTTAACTGAACAGCTTCAGAGTCATTGGAATGGTTATAATACTTATTTCGGGTTGAATGGTGGTCGTTTCGCACCCCCCTGGTGCCCGTGAGCGGAAAATACGCACTTGCAATTTTGGGGCGGCGGGCCGCCGCGTCAGGAAGTCTCGCGTGATATCAGGTCTCACGATGTAAACAACTGCTTTACGGCCAAAAGAAATCTGCTAAAATGCTGTCATTATTGCGCTCCCTCACGCTGTCCGAACCTGAAAGAAGAAGACGTTTTAAAGAATGTCCCATCTGCTTTGAAGTCGTTGATCTACTAGCCTCTGGTGTCTGAGAATCACCAACGAGTTTTTACAACAGTGTTGTCAAATATCTATTCCGAAGCTGTGGGGGGAGCTCTAGAGAGAAACCTGCGAGCAAAAAGCGAGAATACAGCGAAGAAATCCCGAAGCTACTGAGTGCTGCTTTAATATTCACCTCCCTTTGATCTATCTAATTGTACCCTTTGTTGTTACATTTAATTGGATGCTTATATTTGGTGTAAGAAAAACACTAAAAGCTGTTTTTCTCAGTTTGGCGTTTTTGCTGATACTGCTCTTTAGCTTTGTAGGGCAGCATTGTTTTATCGTAGCTTTAATTCAATTAAATTTTATGAGCATTTGTTTGTCTTGTGCCTTTTGCTGGATGCTTTAAGATTTATTTTGTAGTGGCAGAGACTCTCAGATTCACTCGCTGCACTTCAACACAGAGAAACGAAACCTGAAATGCTGAGGCGCCAGTCTCTGTGAGTCACTACACCTCCGCGACGGCAGATGGCGCTGTGAGTTACTACACCTCCGCGACGGCAGATGGCGCTGTGAGTCACTACACCTCCGCGACGGCAGAGGGCGCTGTGAGTCTCTGTGAGTCACTACACCTCCGCGACGGCAGAGGGCGCTGTGAGTCTCTGTGAGTCACTACACCTCCGCGACGGCAGAGGGCGCTGTGAGTCTCTGTGAGTCACTACACCTCCGCGACGGCAGAGGGCGCTGTGAGTCACTACACCTCCGCAATGGCAGATGGCGCTGTGTCATTTGGCCGAAGCGGAAAAACAGTGAATGGAGGGAATTTTGTTGTGGATGACAGCGGTGTGAGGATAAACATTCTTGTTCAGAGGAAACTTCATCAAAACAAAGACAAAAATGTTTAAGAACCTTTTTGAGTCCTTTCGCTGAGTGTTTAGACTGTAGAAACATGGCGTGGAAGCAGTTTAACTCGCAGTAATGGCGCAGTTAGAGGCTCTGCTGATCGATGCCGTCAGTGAGGCGGACGCCAGGTAAACACGGACTTTTGCACTTTAAATATAAGTTTCTATTTGTCACAAGGGCTGTATCTCAGTAACTATAACGTTGTTCACATTGTTCTAACTCTTACATTAGGATAACTTAAACTTCCAGTGTCCTTGTAGATTTATAAAAAATAAACAAGTAAACAATAAAACCACGCTGTCTTACAGTAAGATAATCATTAAAACAGAACGAAGAACACGCTTGTTTTCAGAAATGGCATGTTAGGATCAAGCTGTCATCGAAACACAAATTATTTTTAATTTCTAATGGCCAAAACAACAGAAATCGGGTTCAGTGGTTTCATGAATTGCTTGTGCTCTGTAATAATTATTTTACTTTAAAGTCATTATAATTTTGTACATTTGAAATGGGATGTAATGGAGCTCAAAGTGTCTTTTTATTGAACTCTGATGGAAAAACCCTTTTTGGAAAAGAAATGTATGAGTTGGTGAAGCAAATGAGATAATATTGACATTATTGATACAAATCCTTAATTAAAGTTAATGCTTGATCAAAACACTTATTTTTTTACTACTATTTTTCTGTTTCTTTTAATAAATAAAATAAAAGTATTTTTATTCAAGTAAAAACACCTTAATTAAAGTATGTTTATTTTAAATAAATTAAAAAGTAATTTATAAACAAAGGTAATATGGCTTTACAGACTTAGGTAAAGTTGGTTTTATATCCGCATATTCGCACATTCGCGGACTTCCGCGTTCAATAACTCGTGAACTAAACGTTGTTGCTACACACAACACCTATCACATATAACTACAGATAAAACACCAGAAGCTACAACATAAATTTCCTCAAAACGATCTTTCCTTCGCACTGGACAAAATACATTGATCTCTATGCGCAGGCTGCTAAGAAGGGACCATCTGCAAAGTGCAAACCCGAAGGAAAGCTCGTTTTGAGGAGATTAAAATATTAAAACAATGTTATTTGTGTAGTAACAATATTCAGCTCACGAGATATTGAACGCGGAACTCCGCAAATATGCGAAGCGAATAAGCAACTTTACCCAAGTTGCAGACTTGATCATGTAGGACCTTCACTATGAACATAGTCAAGTTAAAAAAAAAAAACACCCAGGGTAAAAATAGTTTCAGGTTAGATATTTGCTGCGTATTCACCTAGACTGCTTTAGTGTACTTTTGTGTAGGCTATTGTACATACAGTACGCAAAAATGTTTTATGTAAAAGTTACAGTAATTCACCAAAGAGATTTTTTCATGTTCCAAAGGTTGTAGTATGTTCCTACTGACCAGACTGACTTACTACAGGTGCAATTTTGACAAACAACTCCCTTACTGTACAATTATCAAATATATTTATGTAATAAACATTATTACATGTGTTTATTACATATGTTTATGTAATAAACTGTAATTCACCTATAGTGTTTATATATATATATATATATATATATATATATATATATATATATATATATATATATATATATTCCAATGGTTGTAGTAAATAAACATCATGTTTGCTGTCATGTTTTCTGAGTACTTGTCAATAATCTGATGGATTCAGTACCACGGACAGTAATATTTCTGCAGGACTGTAAACATCAATCAATGTACATGAATTGTGTTATTGTTAGAGTTCAATGTTAAACACAGATGTCATACAACAGGAAAACATAAAATAGAGTTTAGCCATTCTTTTTATTCAACTCTTTATCACAGATAAAAACAGAAAAACAGAGGTGAATAAAACAGCAAGACATGGGCTGTAGTGTGTTCTGTAGGGTCCAGACAAGATGATCCAACTTGCTTTGTAGCAGTCGTCTCGATGCTTTTCAAAACCTTTTGAAATAAATCATATGTCATTATTAAAACCACCACACTTACACAGTTCTTTTTCATTTTTTTTTCAAATAAATAAATATAAACGGTTGTAAAATGTAGCGATTAACTATGTTCAGGAGATTAAACATGATTTTCCACTTTCTACAGTCTGGATTGTTACCAAAATACAGATCATGTACAGGTTCATTCATTATTATTTCATAAACACCTTTTTAAACACCATCATTATAATGCAGGTTTTGTTGCTAAAGGACATTCTATAGCATCACAACACATAATGTGAGAGATATTTGCCAGTACATCTGCAGTTGGCTAAAATGTAGTTGTCTGTTTGCACACGATGAAAAACAATATGAACTTTTTAGACGGTCCCTATCTTGGTTACCACACTACATTGAATATTCTACTAAAGTATGTATGCATTAAAAATATACTTGCCCATTTTGATCGATGGTAGAAAATGTTGTAGTTCACAATCTTTGATTGTCGATAAAAAAATAGCTTTATTGACTATTTAATTGAAAAAGTTCTTTAACGCGAATGTGCGAATATACGGAAATAAAACCAACTTTACCTAAGTGCTTTACAGTGATAACAATAACATGATAGCTGTTATATATTATTATATAATATGATTATAATACATATTTAAAAAATGACGGTTTCATTACAAATATGGTGATTATCTCTAAATTGTTTATATTAACTCTCTGAATCTAACCCTGCCATGTCAAGAGTTGTAGAAGTCTGCTGTTTATCATTGTGTGAATTACTGTGGCTTCAGCTCCTAGATATTCTTCAGTTATTGAAAAACTGTGGATTTAATTACCTTCAACAAAACAGAAATTCATTAACAAGACCTCATTAACATCTTATTAACATTAAATAATAGATCAAACTAGCACTGAATCAGCTTTGCACTCGTGTCAGGATCAGCCGAAGGGAAATGCGGATGTTTAGGAAAGTGTTGCAGTGAGTTTTTGTGGTTTAGAAGAGAATAAAATCCAAGGCGCCTGTAATATATTGCCTTATAAATTGTGTAAAATGGCTTTTTAAACTTTAGATTTAGACTTTTAATTTACCTTTATTTGACATTTCATGCAGTAGACCCTAACTCTTCTGCAGTGAAGGTGAGTTCACTTGTGTTGGACATGCTGCCACGCGCAGGTATGATCATGATCTTGCTATTGTTCTGCAGGTGTGTGGAGTCTCTGCTGTGTCGGGGTGCTAATCCCAATGGGATCATCCGGGACGGCGTGGCAGCGGTTCATCTATCTTCAGGTAAAGAGTCTGAGAAAGGACTGCGTTGCCTGAAACTCCTCCTTCAGCACGGAGCCGACCCAAACCTCAGGTCAGTTACACCGCTAGACACGAGTGGTGCACGGCCATGCTATGATCATATCAGTTACACGCTAGCGTTCTAGGAATGCTTGTCTATGATTGGTCATTCACGCCATTCAGTGCAGTAATAGAATGATGCCCATGGCAAAGAAGTATTGCTGAACATTCACCTGGTCCACCAATGTTTCCTACATAGCTGTGTTGAAGATGACGTTGTTGTTGTTGTTGTTTTTTAGGAGTAGTGAGGGTCTGACTCCATTACATATCGCTGCATCTTGGGGGTGTTTTCAGAACCTCAGATTACTCTTACGGAACGGTGGAGACCCAAACCTCACAGATCAAGTAAAGCATTCAGTGCATTGACATCTCCAGTGCTGACCCTGTGTGGATGGAGGCCATCTGTATAGATCTAGACATTTAACTCAGTTTTTTAAATTAAGTGAAAGCTGAAAGTGACTTTTTAATTTATACTTTTTTTATACAGTTGCTGAGTGAGGAACCTTATAAAAGTGTTTACTGCTTTATTTCTAGGATGGGAATAAACCATCTGATCTGGCAGAACAGGAGGAGAACAGTAAATGTGCTAGTCTTCTTCAAGAGTATGAGTCCCACACATCCGAAGAGGAACATGATGGACCCAAATTTCAATATTGTAAGATTTTGTTGTTGTTATCGTTTAAGTTATTTAACAGGCCTTGTTCTAACACAGTTAGGGTTAGATCCCTGTTCCCTACGCAGTTCACTGCTCTCTGTTCCCTATGCAGTTCACTGCTCCCTGTTCCCTACGCAGTTCACTGCTCTCTGTTCCCTATGCAGTTCACTGCCCTCTGTTCCCTACTGCTCCCTGTTCCCTACGCAGTTCACTGCTCTCTGTTCCCTATGCAGTTCACTGCCCTCTGTTCTCTACTGCTCCCTGTTCCCTACGCAGTTCACTGCTCTCTGTTCCCTATGCAGTTCACTGCCCTCTGTTCCCTACTGCTCTCTGTTCCCTACGCAGTTCACTGCTCTCTGTTCCCTACGCAGTTCACTGCTCCCTGTTCCCTACGCAGTTCACTGCTCTCTGTTCCCTACGCAGTTCACTGCTCTCTGTTCCCTACGCAGTTCACTGCTCCCTGTTCCCTACGCAGTTCACTGCTCTCTGTTCCCTATGCAGTTCACTGCCCTCTGTTCCCTACTGCTCTCTGTTCCCTACGCAGTTCACTGCTCTCTGTTCCCTACGCAGTTCACTGCTCTCTGTTCCCTACGCAGTTCACTGCTCCCTGTTCCCTACGCAGTTCACTGCTCTCTGTTCCCTACGCAGTTCACTGCTCCCTGTTCCCTACGCAGTTCACTGCTCTCTGTTCCCTACGCAGTTCACTGCTCTCTGTTCCCTACGCAGTTCACTGCTCTCTGTTCCCTACGCAGTTCACTGCTCTCTGTTCCCTACGCAGTTCACTGCTCCCTGTTCCCTACTGCTCTCTGTTCCCTACGCAGTTCACTGCTCTCTGTTCCCTACTGCTCTCTGTTCCCTACGCAGTTCACTGCTCTCTGTTCCCTACTGCTCTCTGTTCCCTACGCAGTTCACTGCTCTCTGTTCCCTACTGCTCTCTGTTCCCTACGCAGTTCACTGCTCTCTGTTCCCTATGCAGTTCACTGCTCTCTGTTCCCTACGCAGTTCACTGCTCTCTGTTCCCTACGCAGTTCACTGCTCTCTGTTCCCTACGCAGTTCACTGCTCTCTGTTCCCTACTGCTCTCTGTTCCCTACGCAGTTCACTGCTCTCTGTTCCCTACGCAGTTCACTGCTCTCTGTTCCCTACGCAGTTCACTGCTCCCTGTTCCCTACTGCTCTCTGTTCCCTACGCAGTTCACTGCTCCCTGTTCCCTACTGCTCTCTGTTCCCTATGCAGTTCACTGCTCCCTGTTCCCTACTGCTCTCTGTTCCCTATGCAGTTCACTGCTCTCTGTTCCCTACGCAGTTCACTGCTCTCTGTTCCCTACGCAGTTCACTGCTCCCTGTTCCCTACTGCTCTCTGTTCCCTATGCAGTTCACTGCTCCCTGTTCCCTACTGCTCTCTGTTCCCTATGCAGTTCACTGCTCTCTGTTCCCTACGCAGTTCACTGCTCTCTGTTCCCTACTGCTCTCTGTTCCCTATGCAGTTCACTGCTCTCTGTTCCCTACTGCTCTCTGTTCCCTATGCAGTTCACTGCTCTCTGTTCCCTACGCAGTTCACTGCTCTCTGTTCCCTATGCAGTTCACTGCTCTCTGTTCCCTACTGCTCTCTGTTCCCTACTGCTCTCTGTTCCCTATGCAGTTCACTGCTCTCTGTTCCCTACTGCTCTCTGTTCCCTACTGATCTCTGTTCCCTATGCAGTTCACTGCCCTCTGTTCCCTATGCAGTTCACTGCTCTCTGTTCCCTACGCAGTTCACTGCCCTCTGTTTCCCACTGCTCTCTGTTCCCTACGCAGTTCACTGCTCTCTGTTCCCTACTGCTCTCTGTTCCCTACTGCTCTCTGTTCCCTATGCAGTTCACTGCTCTCTGTTCCCTACGCAGTTCACTGCTCTCTGTTCCCTACGCAGTTCACTGCTCTCTGTTCCCTACGCAGTTCACTGCTCTCTGTTCCCTACGCAGTTCACTGCTCTCTGTTCCCTACGCAGTTCACTGCTCTCTGTTCCCTACTGATCTCTGTTCCCTACGCAGTTCACTGCTCTCTGTTCCCTATGCAGTTCACTGCTCTCTGTTCCCTACGCAGTTCACTGCCCTCTGTTTCCCACTGCTCTCTGTTCCCTACGCAGTTCACTGCTCTCTGTTCCCTACTGCTCTCTGTTCCCTACTGATCTCTGTTCCCTATGCAGTTCACTGCCCTCTGTTCCCTACGCAGTTCACTGCTCTCTGTTCCCTACTGATCTCTGTTCCCTATGCAGTTCACTGCCCTCTGTTTCCCACTGCTCTCTGTTCCCTATGCAGTTCACTGCTCCCTGTTCCCTACTGCTCTCTGTTCCCTATGCATTTCACTTCTCCTTGTTCCCTACTGCTCTCTGTTCCCTATGCAGTTCACTGCTCTCTGTTCCCTACGCAGTTCACTGCTCTCTGTTCCCTACTGCTCTCTGTTCCCTATGCAGTTCACTGCTCTCTGTTCCCTACTGCTCTCTGTTCCCTATGCAGTTCACTGCTCTCTGTTCCCTACGCAGTTCACTGCTCTCTGTTCCCTACGCAGTTCACTGCTCTCTGTTCCCTATGCAGTTCACTGCTCTCTGTTCCCTACTGCTCTCTGTTCCCTACTGCTCTCTGTTCCCTACGCAGTTCACTGCTCTCTGTTCCCTACGCAGTTCACTGCTCTCTGTTCCCTACGCAGTTCACTGCTCTCTGTTCCCTACGCAGTTCACTGCTCTCTGTTTCCTACTGCTCTCTGTTCCCTATGCAGTTCACTGCTCTCTGTTCCCTACTGCTCTCTGTTCCCTACTGATCTCTGTTCCCTATGCAGTTCACTGCCCTCTGTTCCCTACGCAGTTCACTGCTCTCTGTTCCCTACTGCTCTCTGTTCCCTACTGATCTCTGTTCCCTATGCAGTTCACTGCTCTCTGTTCCCTATGCAGTTCACTGCTCTCTGTTCCCTACGCAGTTCACTGCCCTCTGTTTCCCACTGCTCTCTGTTCCCTACGCAGTTCACTGCTCTCTGTTCCCTACTGCTCTCTGTTCCCTACTGATCTCTGTTCCCTATGCAGTTCACTGCCCTCTGTTCCCTACGCAGTTCACTGCTCTCTGTTCCCTACTGATCTCTGTTCCCTATGCAGTTCACTGCCCTCTGTTCCCTACGCAGTTCACTGCTCTCTGTTCCCTATGCAGTTCACTGCCCTCTGTTTCCCACTGCTCTCTGTTTCCCACTGCTCTCTGTTCCCTACGCAGTTCACTGCTCTCTGTTCCCTACTGCTCTCTGTTCCCTACTGATCTCTGTTCCCTATGCAGTTCACTGCCCTCTGTTCCCTACGCAGTTCACTGCTCTCTGTTCCCTATGCAGTTCACTGCTCTCTGTTCCCTACGCAGTTCACTGCTCTCTGTTCCCTACGCAGTTCACTGCCCTCTGTTCCCTACGCAGTTCACTGCTCTCTGTTCCCTATGCAGTTCACTGCCCTCTGTTTCCCACTGCTCTCTGTTTCCCACTGCTCTCTGTTTCCCACTGCTCTCTGTTCCCTACGCAGTTCACTGCCCTCTGTTTCCCACTGCTCTCTGTTCCCTATGCAGTTCACTGCCCTCTGTTTCCCACTGCTCTCTGTTTCCCACTGCTCTCTGTTTCCCACTGCTCTCTGTTCCCTATGCAGTTCACTGCTCTCTGTTCCCTACGCAGTTCACTGCTCTCTGTTCCCTACGCAGTTCACTGCCCTCTGTTCCCTACGCAGTTCACTGCTCTCTGTTCCCTATGCAGTTCACTGCCCTCTGTTTCCCACTGCTCTCTGTTTCCCACTGCTCTCTGTTTCCCACTGCTCTCTGTTCCCTATGCAGTTCACTGCCCTCTGTTTCCCACTGCTCTCTGTTTCCCACTGCTCTCTGTTTCCCACTGCTCTCTGTTTCCCACTGCTCTCTGTTCCCTACGCAGTTCACTGCTCCCTGTTCCCTACACAGTTCTCTCTCTCTGTTCTCTCTCTCTGTTCTCTCTCTCTGTTCTCACTCTCTGTTCCCTACACAGTTCACTGCTCCCTGTTCCCTACGCAGTTGGGAAGAAATTAAATAGTAATAATTTAATGTTTAATTTTAAAGCACTGAATCGCTATCAAATCGCGACTAATTTGAATCCTAGCATTTTTAATTGATTATTGACGGAAAACAACGATTGACAATTCAAAAGTACGTTTCACGATCGATGCATATGCATCATAAGGATTTGTATTCGATGCATAGAGAAAATGAGTGAATCGTTACACCCCCCCTAGTAAATGGTCATATTTAAAGGAATACTTCAGGATTTAGCATTAAGCTTTGTATTAGTAGAAAACCTGTAGTATTTTTGAATTACCGTGCTTTCCACCCTCATATCCCCCTGAGACGAGAGATTTATGTATTTTTTGTCTGGAAAAAATCCTCAGATAACGCAAAAATCATCATTTTGCCTCATCAGAGGATGTTTTGGCCAGAGGCGAGAGACTACAGCCAGTAGGAGGAGCTGTCCCGCATGTTCTCAACCTGCCCATAGAGGGATCTCACTCACAGAATGTACAAACAGTGTCAGCCATCTTTTATTTGGAAGCTAAGCTATCAGGCTCTTGTTCTGTGGAGAAAGCTGAGTAGTAGGGGTTACCATACATCCTCTTTTTCCCGGACATATCCGGCCATCGAGATCGTCCAAAATGTCCGGGATTCGGCTTTTGCTTTCTGCAGTCGCCATTCATTGTTTACATGCACACCTTTTGTTTCAGTCTAACTGAATTCATTCCGATTGGAAAATCATCTGAGTGTTTACACGAACGTTAAACAAGTGATCGGTTGATGTGCGTTTTACCATTGCTAAGAGAATACCCGCTCCTCCGTGAGAGATACGAGACCGGTGCGTCTCACAGGTGTCGCTCATCAGTAATCACGCCACCGGCCTCGCGTCGTTCTCCCTCAGCCTCGTCCTGCTCGCCACAGTAAACATGATGAATGGCGACTGTAGAACGCAAAAGCCGAATCCTGGACATTTTGTGCGATCTCAAAAACCCGGGCAGACTTGTCAAGGAGACTCACTAGTAGCCTAGCCTAGTTGTTTAACTGTGCTCTCTTACTGGTAGGCGTGGCTTGGGAGTGGCCTCCTACATAGACATCATATAGATAGACGCCCTATCGACCGCTACTGCCTACAAAGGTCATTCATGTAGCTATGATACAGGACACATGGTTCGGCGTATTTTAATATTCATAGTAGGCTTAACAGTAATATAATATTCAGATATAAGATATAAAGTGACCAGACGTCCAAAATCAAAATATGTGATGTAGGATATAAGGTATTTTATAAATCACACACTATAAATATGATAAAGAAGCAGAAACAGATAGTTGCAGTAAAGTAATATTTTAATAATTTGAAGAAACGTGTGTATTACATTGCTTCCTGATATCACGTGTATATATATATATATATATATATATACACACTCACCTAAAGGATTATTAGGAACACCATACTAATACTGTGTTTGACCCCCTTTCGCCTTCAGAACTGCCTTAATTCTACGTGGCATTGATTCAACAAGGTGCTGAAAGCATTCTTTAGAAATGTTGGCCCATATTGATAGGATAGCATCTTGCAGTTGATGGAGATTTGTGGGATGCACATCCAGGGCACGAAGCTCCCGTTCCACCACATCCCAAAGATGCTCTATTGGGTTGAGATCTGGTGACTGTGGGGGCCATTTTAGTACAGTGAACTGTCTTGTTCAAGAAACCAATTTGAAATGATTCGAGCTTTGTGACATGGTGCATTAACCTGCTGGAAGTAGCCATCAGAGGATGGGTACATGGTGGTCATAAAGGGATGGACATGGTCAGAAACAATGCTCAGGTAGGCCGTGGCATTTAAACGATGCCCAATTGGCACTAAGGGGCCTAAAGTGTGCCAAGAAAACATCCCCCACACCATTACACCACCACCACCAGCCTGCACAGTGGTAACAAGGCATGATGGATCCATGTTCTCATTGTTCTCAAATGTTGCCTGGTCTGATGAGTCTCGATTTCTGTTGAGACATTCAGATGGTAGAGTCAGAATTTGGCGTAAACACAAATTCTGACTCTACCATCTGAATGTCTCAACAGAAATCGAGACTCATCAGACCAGGCAACATTATTCCAGTCTTCAACTGACCAATTTTGGTGAGCTTGTGCAAATTGTAGCCTCTTTTTCCTATTTGTAGTGGAGATGAGTGGTACCCGGGGGGGTCTTCTGCTGTTGTAGCCCATCCGCCTCAAGGTTGTGCGTGTTGTGGCTTCACAAATGCTTTGCTGCATACCTCGGTTGTAACGAGTGGTTATTTCAGTCAAAGTTGCTCTTCTATCAGCTTGAATCAGTCGGCCCATTCTCCTCTGACCTCTAGCATCAACAAGGCATTTTCACCCACAGGACTGCCGCATACTGGATGTTTTTCCCTTTTCACACCATTCTTTGTAAACCCTAGAAATGATTGTGCGTGAAAATCCCAGTAACTGAGCAGATTGTGAAATACTCAGACCGGCCGTCTGGCACCAACAACCATGCCACGCTCAAAATTGCTTAAATCACCTTTCTTTCCCATTCTGACATTCAGTTTGGAGTTCAGGAGATTGTCTTGACCAGGACCACACCCCTAAATGCATTGAAGCAACTGCCATGTGATTGGTTGATTAGATAATTGCATTAATGATAAATTGAACAGGTGTTCCTAATAATCCTTTAGGTGAGTGTACATATACATAGGCTACATATAGGTTATTTGTGTAAAACAGTTATGTCCGGTCAAACAATGTATGAATTAACTTCAGATTGGATTGTGTTGGTAATTCCTAACCTAACGCTAATGCACTTCTCCCAGTGTCTAGAACGCAACTGAATGCCTTTTCAAGCGTGTCAATACTTGAAAAACCACAGGAAACTACTTTTAAACACGAAATTACTTGATTTACAGTGGGTCTATTCGCACGTTTATTAAAACGTTACCTGAGGTAATTTTCCCGGACCTTTTACAGAAGGTAAAAGTCGCTGTAATCTTTACTGACATTGTCCGTAATGATTACTGAGATTACATTCGGACGGGACTAAAATAACCGAGAAGCTCTTGTTATTATTACTTTACCCCACCTCTCCATGCCGGGTGAACACCGGCTGGTGCAGTAAACATAGCCTAGCTAACGTTAGCTAGCTACGATTTCAGTACAGTAATATCAAAGATCATTGCTCCTTCTCAATTATCTGGTAATATTCTATTCACAAAATACAACCAATAGTACGGTAATGTTAAAAGTAATCCCCCGGGCACTATTTGCGATGGTCCGCCGATTAGAACAGGAAAATGGTCCACAGTGCTCTTGCATCTTAACTGCTGCCACGCAATGAAACTAGGAGTACGACCGGTTTAAGATGGCGGCCATATTTCTCAGTGCCCAGCGGCCAATAGGGCATCTAGTCTCTATATAATATCTATGGCCTCCTAGGGCAGCAAAGCAAGTGCATTCTGAGTTGTTGTCTTTCATCCACATAAGCCAAAAATACATTTTCTGTCTTTTCTCAGTCTAGAAGGCTCCAAATTCAAAAATACTACATAAATGACCCAATTTAAATACGCATTCATCTTTCCAGAGGTGAAGTATCCCTTTAAAGTGCTGTATGGTAACTGTCTGTTACGATGTTTAATATGAAAATAAACATAGTCAAGTCATCTTCATTTATATAGCGCTTTTAACAATGTATATTGTTCCAAAGCAGCTTTACATTGATAATAGGAAATTAAAGTAAAGTGTTTTGACTTTATAGCATCTCTAGAATAAAGTTATTGTCCAGCTAAAGTTATAATAATTTAACATAATTTGTAAAATCTAATATAACCAAATTGCGTTTATTTCCGTATACTAATATTATTCCGTGCTCATGTAGTGAGCACTGCGTAGGGACCCTGTCAGTGCAGCTCAGTTCATGAATCTCTCTCCTTAAACACAGTCGGTTATTTCTTTAGTGAACTTTAACAGTTGGGGAATAAATCGCATGTCATCGCTGTCGGGCGGAGGCCTCGTCTCTCCAAAACCATTTCTTTTCAGGAAATAAAAAAAAGGCATATTTTTTTTAGTTATTAAACATTGTTTCGTTAAAGTTGGTATTATACCTTATATTGCTATCATATACTGTTGTGTACCAACATTAACACAACATTTCCCCAAAATCATGTTTAATGGGAGATACAAGATTTATGACTTGGGAGCGGGGAGATAAGAGGTTACGCTGTCATTGATAGGAACGGTACGGACACCGGTGTTCATCAAAGTCTGCGGTCGCGTTGAGCCTTTTGACAAGAGATAGGCTTTAAGAGCTATTCAAAGCTAATGATTGTGGTTACATACATCTTCCTAAACTCTATTTTGAATGTTTAATAGATATGAGTGATGCAATACCAAAATACTAGGCTGTCTAAAATAGGCGGAAATTAATCTGCACGCAAAGTCTGCGGTCGCGTTGAGCCTTTTGACAAGAGAAAAGACTTCAATAGTTAACCAAAGCTAACGCCTGTGGTTACATACATCTTCCTAAACTCCATTTTAAAGGTTTAAGAGCTATGAGTGATGCAAAACAAAAAACGATGAGCTGACTAACGTTAGGCTGTAATAGGCGGAAATTAGCCTAATCTGCCCCCAAACTTCCCTTCATGGCTCACGGGCTTCCTTCTGCACCGAAGTAATGCTATTGATTTATAACAAAACAGGCCTACTCAAATGTATCTAACCTAACTATTTTATCACGTTATTGTCTAAAAAACAGATAGTTATCCAAAGATAGGCTTACTTGGCGCCAGTAGACAGCCCTTTTTTCTCCCATAAATTAAAACCTTGCTACTTGGGGTATTTTACATGCACAGTGCCAACTTCGAGTCAGTAAAATAATACTTACAACAATAATTTAATGCTGGTATCCAAAACATTTAATTCAATTCAAGTATTATAGTAGATACATTTTAAAAGTTCAATGCACACGTACAATAAGCCTAGTAATAATAAGCCTAGTAATAAGTAGATATTTAAAATACATCAATAACTGATATCATAGTTAAGGCTTGCTTTATGATGGGTATCGGTTGATACTTGTTTCAGTGATCAGCCCCTAAAATCCTGATTGGAGCACCCTTACAAAATATGTGAAGGGGGATTGCGCCAGGATCAGAATTGGGAACCACTGTTCTAAAAGAGGTGTTCCATCAACGTCAAAGATAATACATTGTTTTGTCTATTGTATGTGTATGGAGAACAAATTATACTATCATAATATTCTGTATTCTTCCTTTTTCCTAGCAATCCTTTCTGGCCAGTCCATGAGTGACAGTTCGTTGAGTCCAGAAGCGTCAGTGCTGATTCCTCCTGGAGCAGACCCACTGAGCAGCACACGACTGTCCTCGTTTTCCAGACACAGTGGAAAACCTTTGAACAGAGAAAGTCAGGCTTTCTGGCTCTCAGATATGTCAGATCTCGAGTCACAAGATTCTCATATTTGGAATAATGGTGAAATTTGTAAAGAGTTACCCATATTGTCCAGTACTTGTGTTTCTGTCGTGGACAATAAGGCCAATCCAGGGTTAATATCTGAACATCAGCATCAAGCCACAGATAGTGACTGTGATGGTCTGCAGTCTCAGAATATCCCTGTTCGTTCTCAACCAGAAAATCGGAGGAGTGTCACCTTCAGAGGAACTATTGATTATTTGCCCATTATCGGACAAGATGATCATCTGCAGTTCTCTCTCGATCAGTCTAGTGATCTTACTTTAGATCTTTCTGAATACCCTGATTTCCTAGATAATAAACGTATGGCTACTGTGTTACAGAATCAGGGAATCGATGTCACGTATCCCGATGATGTATTCATTTTTTCCAAAGAAGTCAACACATTGGAAGATGAATTTGATAAGACTGTTGTGGGGCCTGTACCACTTGATGATGATGATGATGATAACGATGATGATGAATTTAAGAGCATCATCCAGCCCCTCATTAGTAGTGGCTCTAGCGAGTACAATAGCTGTGGCAGTGAACCATACCAGAGCCCAACTGAAGGTTCTGTGGAAAATGGGTTGCCCAGTACTAAAGACAATGGAAATTCTCCTTTGACCAAACCCTGTGCCCAGAAATCCGAATCGACTGTAGGACAGAGTGGGTTATTTTTTAGTGTTAGAAATGCACGCCTTTCCTTTGTTGGAGATGGAGACAGACACCTGCCAGAAGGAATCAGGAGTCATATTGAAGAAGCGAGTTTATCTGCAATTAGCGGAAATGCTGGTAAAGTTGAGGTGGCCAGTAATGAAACTGATATCCCAAGTCCATTTGTCACTGGGAGAACAAGGTCCAGATTGAGTCGTCATTCAGAGAGAATGAGCCACAAACTAGCCTCCTTACAAACCAACTCTTGCCTCTTTGAACAGACGCTACCCACCGTTACTCGGTTGCGACGCAACACAGTTAAGTCACCATATGGTACATCAAAGCACAGTCTTGATGAAGACGGCTTCAATGGAGAAAGCAATATGGAGGATGTTGACTCGCAGTTGAGCTCTCTGAAGTTATCTGTGAGCTCAGATGGCCAAAGCCAAGCTGACACACAAATGTTATCCGAGAGCATGGCTGACACAGTCTTAATTTCTGAAAGGAGTGTTGAATCACAGTTGGAAACGAGTGCCAGTGAGGCTGGTAATAAGGTAATCACTCCTGTTCGTTGCAAAGGGTTAGTAGACCATTTGACTGATGTACAAGAAGTGAAGCAAACAACAACAGAAACGCCACAGTTCATCCCTAGTGCTGTTGGCAACAAAGAGTCCTGTGTTACGTGTGGACTTACTTCTCAAGGGTCTTTGCCATTTCAGGTAAATAACTCAGAATCTCCTTCCAGTTTGACGTATGAATCCCCAAAAGCACAGAAGAATCCATGTGCTAATTCAGGGCGCTCTGGATGTACACCTCGGTATAGCATGAGCCGACTGTCAGTCCACTCGTCACGGCAGACACTGGCAAACCTTTCTTGTACACTTGGTGGACAGCCTTTAACTACTGATAGCGATGAACTTGTGGAATACCTTTATACTGACACTGAAGAGGGCCATAAGTTCATTGAGACCCATGTTCCTCCAACGGCCAATACCTCCTTCAGTTCTAGCATAAGCACCAGTAACTCTGAAGACACACTTCTTTATGATTGGCGCTCGCTTCAGCTCGGGTCTACAAGTCCAGACCGTAACAAAGAAAGCTGTCGTCCCAAACAGGGTGATGTTGGAGTAAGTGGCTTAACCGACAAGGAACTCAGAAACAAGTTAATTGAAATGGGAGAAGATCCAGGACCCATCAACAGTCAAACCCGCCCACTGTACGTGCAGAAGTTGAAGAGATCCCTTCAGAACCCCAGAATCCCTCTGAGCCCCACTAATTTCAGTGGTAAGTACACAAAATAAAATACATAACATGACATAAAGCCAAGGTTCTCAACAGGTGGCCATCTGGCCCATAAGCTTTTACTTTATTTTATTATAATTGTCCCTCAAAGGCCACATTAATCAGGCTTTTAATTTTGTGATACACTCACGAGTAAAAATATATTCTCGGTTGGCGCCACCTATTGTGCAGGCATGGATTAGATGAAGCCAAACAATCGTTTCGCCTTCAGTTTGAAAGCTCCGTTCATCAGCGATCCGCTAAGCTTTATCGCATCACGCTCAGTGTGAAAGGTCTTTTACATTTCATAAAAATGAATCTGTCAAACTGGCTTAATATTTTGTATCTTAATGGGGGATGAATGGGGGTTAATGGTAAATTGAATTGGCCTCAAAAGTTGAGTTCCTCTGGAATAAAGAGTAGATGATCAGTGTTAGCATATAAATGCCATACTTCATCATGCATTTCTTGCTCAGCTGCAGGTTACAGCCCAGAACTCGATTCTGCGCTTCACAGATTCCTGCTTCCTAACTGCCAAGCTGATGAGCTCGCTCTGTGTGAGCAGTTTGATAAGCCGGATCAGAATAAGAGATGGCGTGAGGGTTTCATTAAGTCCAGCTTTAACTACCTGCTGCTTGACCCACGGCATGTATTTTCTTTCACATTTTGTTGCCTTCATTTGAACAATGACTGTTTCTTTTCATAGTTTACTAACATTTTCTCCCACTGCTGTTTTATAGAGTGACAAAGAATCTACCATATCGAAGTCAATCCATGATCCCTAAAGAGTGTTTTCAGACATTCATCAATGCGGTTTTCTATGTTGGGAAGGGCAAGCGTTCTAGACCTTACAGTCACCTCTATGAAGCTCTGGAATATTTCAAAGGAGACAAGACCTCCAAGGTCAGATGTGTCCTTATTTGATCATTCTTTTTGTGTGATATTTAGTCAATGATGAATGAAGAGAAAAATCTTTTTTAAGATGTACACTACCTGTTACGATCTTTAAAGATCTAGGGAATGGAACGTAACATTCAGATATTACATTACTGCTGGTCAATTGGAATGAGCAGAAATAACCATGGATGCATTGGTATCATTGCCAAAAGTCAGTAATTTTTTCACAAAAAGCCAAAGCCACTAGTTACAGTGCATGAGCTATTTACAATGTGGTATAGACAAATAAAGAAAGGGGGAAAAAAATACAAATAATGTCTAACCCTAACCCTAACGTCGGGTAAAGGAACCTAAGGGGCGCCAAGTTACAGAACCATATAAAACCAAATACTTATACAATTATACTCCTCCAGCCCTCAAAACGACCCAAAGAAAAATGTGAAAAATAAAGCAAATTGTTCGATGTATGTGATGCCCTAAATATCGTACTCCAGCTACAGAAAACAAAAATACACTCCTTACCTAGTGTGTCTAACACTTGACCTTACTACGCGCACAGTGTGTATCGCACATCTGCTTACCTGTTCTCCTTTCCACCACAAAAGAACAACACCCTCTGTCATAAAGCGCCATAAAGCCCAGACAATAAAGTAAAGTGTGCTAGATTCACAGAATGGGATACAATAAACAAATTATGACAAAAAGTACACAACTCAAACCACTGAACACACACACTGCTCCACCACACGAGGCACGCCGGAAGGCTTTAAACCCCCAGGGCGCAGCGGATTGGACGCAGAGAAGACGACTGATGATGACTGACAGGTGACACGAGACCTGAGAGCAGCAGACTGAGAGTAATAGTGAGAGAGGGAGGGAAAAGCACAACAGAAGCATGAACGTAACACTACCTTTCAAAAGATGTCTTTAAACAAAACAATAATATTATATTTTATTATTATTATTAATAGTATTCATTTTGAAATGTAATTCTTTAAATTTAAATGTAAAATTTCATTTTATCTGTAATGGCAAAGGCCCATTTTCAGTGTGGCTTGTGTTGCTCGACCTTTCTCTTTAAAACACGCTAAAAGTGTTCTTTTGGATTCAAGCCAGCGCTCTTGGCTAGGTCATATTTAATAGGTAATAATAGGTCATATTTTTGTATTTTTCTTTAAAGACTCTTGCATGATTTTGTCAGTGTGCTTTAGATCATAATGAATATTCCTTCTCTGCCAGAAAGTGTGTCTGGAGATTGGGAGTCACCTTGTCAACAGTATTTTAGTCTGGCATTGATGGTGCATCTATAAAAGTCATCTTCACAACACTCCATGCAGACCCATATCAAAACTTTATTTATCTGAAGCATTTATCATAAGGCCCTTTTCATTGTCATTATTTATTTGTATAATATGTGTAGCCTTTTAAACATTGGTACAGTATGTCAGAATGGGCTGTCTGTATGATTACTCAGGCTGCAAGTTTAACACACATACCCCTGGTTTCACAGACAGGGCTTAAGACTAGTCCTAGACTAAAATGTAAGTCTGAGCTGTTTCCACTGAAATAAACTTGCACTGACTGATCTTAAAAATATATCAGTGCCTTTTTAGTTTTAAGACGCACATCGGTAATGTTTTTTTCTAAGCATGTTTATAAAAATTACTTAAATGTCCTAATTGATCTATGGTCTAATCCTGGCTTAGTCTAAGCCCTGTCTGTGAAACTGGGCCATTGATTGTTTTATTATTCATACCATAATGGTGAATAGGTTTGTCTTATCATATACATCATCTTGAAAAAGACAAATCAAATTGTCTCTATTTTAAATTCACTGCAATATATTCAATAATTTCTGTAATAAAAACATTATATAAAACTACCGTAGTTATACAAATGAACCAGATCTATGCATTTATTTCCATTCAAAGGGATTGAAACTGAGAGAAAAAGATTAGGCTTGAAAGATCTCTTATCCTGTGATTCCCTCTTGTGGGCAACATTAATATCACAGCCTTCGTCTTCCTGAAATGGCTGGTAGTTTAGACTAGCGCTTCTCAAACCTGTCCTGGAGGAGCCCAGCACTGCACATTTTCTATGTCTCTCTTATCAGACACACTCAGTTCTGTTCTTGCATTCTCTACTAACGTGGTAATGATCTGAATCAGGTTTTTGTAGATGAGGGAGACTGGGCTCCTCCAGGACACATGTGAAAACTCCTGCTTTACTGAATTAAAATTCTTTTGATAACTTTTTGCCAGCATGGTCTAGAGTTGATGTGTGCGAAGGTGGGTGGAGATCTGACTAATTGCCTAACTGTTTTTCAGATAATTAGAAAGGCGGATACATTTTATAGAAACACATTAAAATTATATATACACTTGTTAAGCATTGAAACAAAAATTCAGAAGAAACAAGAATTTTGATACTATTATACATTCACTATATGTTGTGGAGTAATCACATTTGGGTTGTATAACAATTTCAGGATGGAATCGATTTAATTTAGGCTTTTATTAATATATAATCATTGACTGACGCTCCTACATAGAAATATGGAAGCTCAGCTCAAAAACAGGAGCTCAGCCGTACTTGCGTGACGTGAGGACAAATCTCATCGGTTTCCAGCGTCAAGAACATGCGTTTAGCATCCGTTGACCATATTAGATGTTCAGTATTAAGCTGCTTGAGTAAAAAAACACAACACATCTCCCTGTCCTTTTTAGTACCGTTCTTGCTCATGGTTCTTAATATTAATCATACATTCTATGATGGTATTTTTCTCTCGATGTCTCCAGAAACTCTGCTCAAAAGTGCAGCACATCCTGCAGGTCTGGAACGCTGGGCACGGAGTAATATCTCTGCACTGTTTCCAAAACGTCATTGCTGTGGAAGCGTACACGCGCGAGGCTTGTATGGTGGATGCCATTGGTAAAGAGATCTGAAATTGGCTGCTTGGATAGTTACAAATGTTTATGCAAACACGTTTCTATCTTAATGTCATAATTGTTCACATGTTGATCTTCTATTAGGGCTGAAGATGCTCACAAACCAGAAAAGAGGAGACTACTATGGTGTTGTGTCAACTTGGTCTGTGCGGAGGAAACGGGAGTTAGGCGTTCACCTGCTTTATCGGGCGATGCAGATCTTCTTAGCTGAAGGAGAACGACAGCTCCGACCCGCCGACATCAGATGAACCATAGACACTGGCATTACAGAAACTCTAATAGTGAAGCATATGCATACGCTTTTGTTCACTATTTCAATAACACTGACATATTGCTGTTGTAATATCAATACATATCAGCATGCTATCATTTAATGAGGACAAGCTACAGTTCAGTTAATAATAAATACAAACCACAGAAGATCAGCAGTTAAACATTTTTTTATTAAATGTTTATTTTTTTAAATCTTTTTTTAAACTCATTGCAATAATTATTCCACTATTCTAATGCAAAAAATGAGCGGCATGCTGCGGTGGATTATTGCAAATGTCATTACATAAATCATTTTGACAGTTTTTAAATCCTTATCCATTTTGTGAAATTAGGTCTTAGATATAAATCTGTAAAATTCTTTTTTACTTTTTATATGATGTGTGTTAGAGCTGATTGTTAGCTGATTAAGCTAGTTGTTTCTACTTTAGAATTTCTTCATTACGTAAATAAAAAAGTGAAAGAATATTTCAGAGTTGATTATGACTGGCTATGCTATCACTATGTTTTACTGTTTTACAGGAACCCATTGCTGTTGAATATCACTGTTCTTAAATAGATTGTGTCGGATACATTTGTACAAAAACTATATATTATATATGACTTAAGGTGAGACTCAAACAATTACACATTTATGTGTTAAGAAATTCATTTCACTTCCCAATTCTAGACAACTAAATCATAAGACAAGCTAGTTTTAACATACATTTGTTCTATTTTCCTCTTTGGCTGCACAGTACATCTTAGCATTTCAGGTGGCATGTAACTTTTAAGAATATTAAAGTAGGAATTGATCAAACTAATAAGAGAATTTCAATATTCATTACATATTCTCATTACCACTCTTTTAAAGAAAATACTTAAATCTCCACAATTATTCACCAACAAAAAATGGTAATTTTTCAAAAATCATTCCAAACCCATATGACCTTCACAATCACTGTTCACTTTAACTGCAGCATGTTTGCATAATGAAATATTATACCTAATGTACTTTTGTGCTGCACTGAAGAAAGAAAGTCATACAGGTTTAGATTATATTATTCTAAACTAAATTGTGTCCAGTGCAAATCTTAAAATAGAAAATAGTTTAGTATAGAACTAATTACATTTATTCATTGAGGAGACGCTTTTATTCAAAGCGACTCAGAAATGTGGAACATCACAAGCAATGTCCTAAAATCCAAAAACAGTCATATTACACAATGCCAAGTATAAGATGGATCATTACTTACACAAGCTTTTTTAAATAAACAAATAAGAGTTTAATGTATTTAATAAATAAATAGTAAGTGCCTTGGTTTACGATTGTGAATTAGTTGTGTTTGCAGAAATGGTCTTTTGCTGCCTTCACGTAGTATTGGAAATATCACAAACACTAGATTCCTAGTTAAGAAATTGGACATGAACAGCCTCTCAAGTTAAAATTTGAATGCGATTTTGCAGCATTTTGGTCTTCATAATACCCCCTTGTTATCCCCAATACATTCTAATTCTTTGTTTCACCCCTCCACTTTGGATTGTGCATATGCAACCTGGAGAGACCTTGGGTTGGTATCTATTGCAGACCTTTATATTGATGGTGTTTTTGCCTCTTTTGATCAGTTGTCTTCCCGGTTTAATATTCCCAAAAGCCATTTTTTCAGATATTTACAAATTGGAGACTTTGTACGTAAAAAAAGTGGTTAACTTTCCAAATGCCCCTCCCCCTTCAGATTTGGACACCATTCTGAGTGTGGATCCTTGTACTAAAGGGTCAATTTGTAAATTAGTGAATAGAATTGTTAATTTGCAATTTTCCTCTGATAACCTACGCACTGTCTGGTCCCAAGACATCGGTACTGACATCAACGAGGAGACATGGAAAGCAGTCTTGAACAGGGTTTACTCCTCCTCTCTTTGCGCACGTCATAGACTTATACAGTGCAAGGTGGTTCATAGAGCACACTGGTCCAAAACCAGGTTAGCTCGCATTAACCCCTCTATTGACCCGGAGTGTGACCGGTGTCATTCTGGTTCAGCCACTTTAATTCATATGTTCTGGTCCTGCCCTGCCCTGTCTTCCTTTTGGAGGCAAATATTTGTCTCATTGTCAGCCATAACCTCTGTGGAAATACCACTTTGTCCAGTTATTGGTTTATTTGGGGTCTTCCAGTTATTTCTCAGACTTTGTAGCTTTTTTAACGCTTTTGGCTAGAAGGTTAATTCTATTGAATTGGAAGAGCCCTCACCCTCCATCCACTCTCGCTGGGTTAGTGATGTTCTTTATTTTATGAAATTATAGAAAATTAGGTACTCTCTTCGCTGACCTAGCGCTATTTTTGTCAAGATTTGGCAACCCCTTCGTGATTATGTCCAAACTCTCCAGCTTGACCCTGCTCTCTGTGTTTGATTTTGGACCCCATTCTCTGACCCCAAGCTCACCAATCTCCACCAATTACCAGTCTAGATGATACTACTTCTGTATTGTCTGGTCAATATATAATTGGGTTTACTTTATGCAGGATTGTATTGGATTGCACTCGTAAGTTTTTTTTGTTTTGTTTTTGTTGTTGTTGTTGTTGCTGTTTTTTGTTTTGTTTTGTTTTTCTTGTGGGACTTCGATGTGTCTATTTACTGTTACATATTTTAGTGTCTCTTTGTCTCCCACTGTTTTGTAATGTATCTTAAAATGTATAAATAAATCATACATTAAAAAAAAAAAAATTAATCCGATGAGTTTAGTAATCATGATTGAAAGTTGTGATGGCTTCAGCAGATCTGTTGGAGTTTTTCAGCTCAGTCTATCAGAGAGGAACAGAATAGTGATGGATCAACCAGGTGATGATTTTTCTGCGACCACAAATAAATGGAAGGAAACCGGAAGGACTTCTGGAGTGATACTGGAAGCAGTAAAAGAAATAAGTTTGTTATGGTCAGCAGTGTACGTGAAATAGCTGTGTAAGAGTTTTAGCATCCATAAAGCTGGCAAATTACAACAGTTACTAAGAAATCTTATACAGCACAAGTGCCAATGTTCCAGCGCACTATCATCAGTCAATAAACATGAGCTCATATCAAAAGACCATCGAAAGGGGTCAAACCCTTGATTGATAATTAAAATCTTAACTGATCACAAAGATTTATTTAATGCTCCCCGTGTTATATTTCAATCACAATGCATTGTGGACATCCTAATACATGGTCAAAAGTCCCTTTATCAAATATATGAAGAAAGTAAGTATTAAGAAAGTTCCAACCTACCTTTCATATAAATCCTGAGAGAGAAAACACATGACGGACGAGCAGCAGGTGAGTAATCAGGAGATGCAGGTGAATGAAAAAAAGACAAAAACAGTAGATCAAAGTCATTTCTTCCTTTTTACATTCCTAACTTACAGTCAAGTTGAGCTTGGCTACTTTGCACAATTCAATAAAAACCAGCTCAAACAAAACACTGAAAGCCACCGAATGCAACATCATGCTTGAACTAGCTGAAAAACCAGAACAGCATATGCAATTCACCTTTATATCTTTGCTGTGGTGCATCATGGGAGGTGGGAGACACCAAGTGTAGAAGATGAAGGGGGTTGTTTGTTGTTTAAAAATTAAACAGCTTTTCAAATAGCAAATATGTATATATGGCTGTTAAATAATAATTTGTGGATTAGGGAATGTACAAAAAAGCTTTTTATATTGAGATCTAGTTGTTTGGTGAATTTAATTCCTGGTTGTTTGTATGTCTATCAATGGTTGTGCCCATGAGTATAAATGCCCACAAGCTGAACTTGCACAGGATGGTCAGTCTGTGATGGAAACTGGAGAGTGAGAAAGCTGCTGAAGGTTGGAATAGTGAGAGTGGACAATCTGTATATTTTCTGCTTTCACAGAAAGGGCTTAAGCCTAGTCTCAGACTTCAATGCATGTTTGTGCTGTTTTAACTGAAAGCAGTTTGCACTGAGACATATCATAATGTCAGTAACATTATTCTGTTTCAAGATGCAAAATGGTAATGTTTTTTTTATCTTGTTTTTTTTCTAATGTATGTTCATAAAAGCTACTTAAAAGTCCTAATTTAGCTAAAGCCTGATCCTGGCTTAAGCTAACCCTTACGAAAAAAAAGTATACTTCAAGTTCATTTTATGAAGTATACTTGAGTAATGTTCAAGTATATTTTTAAGTATACTTTATGTAGTAAGTATACTAATGTCAATATGTACTAGTAGTAAACTTGTAAGTGTACTATTTTAATACCGCTTGGGACTAAATTGGCCCACTTGAAGTATATAAAAGAATATGTTTAAGTGTACTATAAGTGTAACAGTAGTAAACTTTAAGTGCACAACTAGTTCATAATTATGTTTCTCATTTGTACTGCAAGTGAACTTATGAGTGTACTAGTAGTTTACTATTTTAATACTTGTAGCAACTTTGAAGTATACTCTCAGTAAACTACTAGTTTAGTAGTTTTATACTACAAGTTTTCTTTAAGTGAACTTAACATCATACTTATAGTTTACCATTTATATATTATTTTTGCTCTTTTAGTGTACTCTCAGTAAACTACTAGTTTAGTAGTTTTATACCGCAAGTATTTAGAAACTTTTCTTTTAGTGTACTCTCAGTAAACTACTAGTTTAGTAGTTTTATACTACAAGTTTTCTTTAAGTGAACTTAACATTATACTTATAGTTTACTATTTATATACAATTTTTGCACTTGCAGTAGGCCTATACTACTATGTTCAAATGTTATTTTTTATACTTGAAAAATACCTTTAACTCTACTTTAATTTTAAAAACCTTTTATTAGCTCCTTTTTTATCAACACTTGAATGTAGGTAAGTTTCATAAAGAAAGGCAACATTTTAAACAAAATAGTTGAGAAAATCACATTTTTGTCAAAGACTGCCTTGATCAGATTCAGAACGATGATCAAAACACAGATGGAGTAGATCGAGTCCGACACCCCCACAGCTTCAGTCGTTTTCTCTTAATGGGTTACGCTTCATTTGGAAACATTAAGCAGTTTTGATTTACAAGCTGTTTAATGTTTGATGATCACATTATTTTACATTTGAGTGAGCAATCTTCTATCACTTGTTTCAGCTTCTTCTTCTCCTGTGTTTTGATCTGGAGATTCTGTACTAGAAGATGTGTCATAGCGCCCCCTACCGTATACCAGTGAAAACATGGATAGCTGGAAAATTCAGTCAATGTGGGGAAAAGTTGAATTAAAGTAAATTCCTATGTACACCAGTGGACTAGCCTACACAAAAATTCAGATACGCAGAATTAGAAACATATGTTTTATATCAATATTTAAATCAATATTTTTCAAACAAAGTTTCATAAGACTGTATATGAAAACCGATGTAAAAAAATTATATTTAATAGGCTACTCGATCAAAAGAGTTAACACAACTACAAGCCAAGTATACTTTGAATAATTAAACTTTTAAGTATATCTCGATCAAAAGATTGAGTACAAGTATAGGCCAAGTACACTTAAGTGTAATTTAGTATATTTTTGAGAAGTATATAAAATGTAGACTGAAAGTATGCTTTTAAGTATATCTCGATCAACAAGTAGAGGCCAAATATACTTTTCTGTCAGTATAAGTCAAGTATACTTAAGTGGAATTTGAAGTATATTTCTGAGAAGTACATAAAGTATATTTCTGAGAAGTATATAAAAAGTAGACTGAAAGTATACTTTCTTATTTTTAGTTTAAAAGAAGTATACTAATAGCACACTTGAATAAACTTCTTTTTCGTAAGGGAAGCCCTGCCTGTGACCTTTTTCACTTTGCTTAATTTGTTTTGTAGATAATTTACCCTGCCTATATTTGTATTTTTAATGTAAATATAGAACATTCATATTGTGTTTAAGTGTAATAAACCAATCAGAAGCTTTTTTATGCAGGTGGAGAGCATGCAGTTTATCGTGTGACACTGATGTAAAGAGCGTCAAGAGATTCAAAAGAAACGGTCTAGTTTTGGTATATTGTATATGTGTATTTTTTTTCATTCTTGCATTTCTTTAGTGTTCATTAGAATTTGTATTAATTGTTTTTCAGATGCTTCATTGCCACTGGAAAAGGGTGAGTAACATTCAGCTACATCCCACACAAAGCTTGTAGGGTGTTTATCCCACAGCTCTTCAGATTTAGTGATTTGAATTTGAACCATTTTTAAAAAGGACTGTGTTTGTGTACCTAAAAGGTGTAAAGGGACTTGTTTTATTTTAATCCTAAACGAGTCCTTTGGATCTGTGCAATTTACTTAAGTATTTTAATATTGAATTAAGAACTTATTGGTTCTTAATATTGAACCATTTAATAGTCTGCCCAGTAGGCATTTACGAGCACATCATTTATTGACTGTCATAAATTTAATTTGTTTAATGTTTTAAATGTTTTCATTTAAATACATAGTTAGTTTTATACAGTGTTGAATCAGAATGGGTTAAATTGTAATACAGACTGAATGCAGTGTTTTAATGGCATTCCTGGGTGTACAGTTAATGAGACTAAAGAGCCATTTTGCCCTCGATGTTAGGCATCCTGGCTAATGTTGTCCCTGAAATTGTGCAACCTGAATTCGGTGAAAACAAAGTTGGTAAATGTTTTGATGCAAGTTATGCTATGTACAGCAAGTAAAAGTGGCACATTTAAAAAATTGTCAACCAGATTAAAGGCCCTTTCACAGATGCGTAACGAAAAAGCGAATAGTTTATGTGCGAATAGTTCGCGTCAAAACCATTCACATCAGCCGCGACGCGAATTTCCGACGTCTGTGATGTTCAGAGAGCTTCAACATTTCAAAACTTTCGCGCCGACAGCTGAGAAAACATGGACACTTCATCATCATCATCCAGTGAAGACGAGCTTTTCATTTTCTTTTAAAGACAGAAAAGAAGGTTTTGGGTGCAACCAGTCTTAAAGAACAGAGTCTGAAGGAGAGTATGCTTATGTGCAGTTTTTTGCGTCTTCACACAGTGCGTTTTGTAATGTCACTACACATTACATGTAACACACGAAGTGAGCGAGTGTGTGTGTGTGTGTGTGCGCGAGTGAGTGTATGTGTGTGTGTAACAAGTTAAAATTATTCAACTAGAAACTGTAGATATCACACAAAGAATGTATAGATACTAAAAGCAGCCCTAAATAGTCTCACTACATTTTGTTACATGTTCAAAGTAAACACGGTCTCTGTCTCTATCTTTGACGTAATAGTGTTAGCTTTCTATCCCAAATGTAGTTTAGCCTGCTAGCCTACACAGCACAGGACTATACAACGACTAAAACTATCACACAACACACTCACAGTCGTGATTACCGTGTTGGTTGGCAATGCTACGCCACACATTGTCTTTCAAATCGTTGTCCTTGTAGTATGTGATTGGCTGAAGCCTATTCTGTCGCCGCAAAAGTAAAAAAAAATTGACATTGAAGCGAAAAAAATAAAAGTAGTTTTTTCGCCGCAGCACATTCGCGTTCGGTGTGAAAGCACCCATTACACAAACAGCTGATCAAAAAATAAAACCATCGCGTGAATTATTCATGCGTCAAAATTGCGTCCAGTGTGAAAGGGCCTTAAGTCACTGGAATCTTATCAAAGGAAAAAAAGTCTTTAAAACTAGAAGATAAATCTGTGTTCGTTATAATGGCACCTTTGCGATCATAGTAATGTGGTTATGTAATGTGATACTTTTATTGTGATTCTTTTTATCCCATTTGTTAAAATCCTTTTGTGTACTGCTCTTATAAACATTACAAATAGGTTATGCAGATTGAGATTTAATGTGTAATGGGTATTTTACTGTCTCTTTTAGCATCCGGCCTATGCCAGTGTTTTACCAGTCTTTAAGAGTATTTGTATCTTTTGCTTTTTCTGCTTTCACACAGATTTAGGAATTATTATTGTTGTTTCTTTTATTTGGTGTATCATGTTAACTATTCTGTTTTCTCTGTAGGTCTGATATCTAAAGGGGTCTGATATGATCTCTATCACTGAGATTGGATCGTTCATGTGGTCCTTTTTCGTCCAACTTTGTATGAAAGTTGCAAACTTGTCTTGTATTTTGTTACACTTTTTTCTGTTGTTTATGCTTTCATTTTAAAGCTCTTCTGTACTTGGGATATAGTCCATGTTTCCATGTTCTATTTTAAAAAGCCTTTGTTAACCAACTTTTTGTTACTACCCTTTTATTTTTGTCCCTTTATGATTGTACTTGTGCCAATATGCCCCTTAGTGCAATCGGTAATACCCTATTTGTAAACCTTAACCCTTTTCTTAAAGTTTTCAAAATGAATTTAAAGTACTTGGCAGGTTTTTGTTCTTTTTTTCTTTTCTTTTTTTTGTGTTTTCCCATTTGCCTGTGTTGGCTGGTCCCCTCCAGCTGTTTAGATAGCCCAGTCTTATCTGTTGTCCTTCCCACACAGGTTTTGTATTTATTGCTTGGCCACTTGTAGTCTTTAAGGCTTGTTTCTTTGTCCCTTTTTCCCCCCTTAATACTCATTTTGTAATTTGACCCTTTTTGTCCCTTCATCCCTCAAGCTACATCGGGCTCCCTCGTCCGTCTGGCTCCACCTTGGTCCGATATCACCATTGTTGTGCCCCTTTGGCTCCACCGGACTCTTCCTTTTCTCTGGCTCCACGGCCTATGTTTCTGCCTTGGCCGTCCAGTGCTGTGGTCTTGTCTTGGGTCTTCGGCTTGACTAGGTCCCCACCTCCAATGGCTCCATCTGAGTTGGTTGTCCCATTCACCAAAGGTCCACCCATCCTTTTATTGACTGCTGTGGCCCTACATCCTGGTGATCCTGTTGGGGCTCCCTTCCGTTATCTCTTCTGTGGTGGTTCCCTCTGGCAGCACCTGTCTTGGTCACGCTTTTCTCCAGCTCCACATCTTCGAACTGCCACTTATCATCTTTTGCCTCTTTATTCATATCACTTTCAACCTTGTGGTGGTTCCATTTTGTACAGTTTTGTATTCCTGTTTAAGCGTACTTGTAATTTCATGCTCCCTTTTTTGGGTCTCTTTTGTAGATGTTAATGTTTTGTATTTATGCAGTTGATTGACTTGTAATGTGTTTTTGTTGTATTGTAAAAGTGTGTAACAATTTGTTTTGAGCAAATAAAATCATTTTTTAAATTTGGTATGGGGTAAGAGTCCCAGGGGTAAGAGTCCCAGGGGTAAGAGTCCCAGGGGTAAGAGTCCCAGGGGTAAGAGTCCCAGGGGTAAGAGTCCCAGGGGTAAGAGTCCCAGGGGTAAGAGTCCCAGGGGTAAGAGTCCCAGGGGTAAGAGTCCCAGGGGTAAGAGTCCCAGGGGTAAGAGTCCCAGGGGTAAGAGTCCCAGGGGTAAGAGTCCCAGGGGTAAGAGTCCCAGGGGTAAGAGTCCCAGGGGTAAGAGTCCCAGGGGTAAGAGTCCCAGGGGTAAGAGTCCCAGGGGTAAGAGTCCCAGGGGTAAGAGTCCCAGGGGTAAGAGTCCCAGGGGTAAGAGTCCCAGGGGTAAGAGTCCCAGGGGTAAGAGTCCCAGGGGTAAGAGTCCCAGGGGTAAGAGTCCCAGGGGTAAGAGTCCCAGGGGTAAGAGTCCCAGGGGTAAGAGTCCCAGGGGTAAGAGTCCCAGGGGTAAGAGTCCCAGGGGTAAGAGTCCCAGGGGTAAGAGTCCCAGGGGTAAGAGTCCCAGGGGTAAGAGTCCCAGGGGTAAGAGTCCCAGGGGTAAGAGTCCCAGGGGTAAGAGTCCCAGGGGTAAGAGTCCCAGGGGTAAGAGTCCCAGGGGTAAGAGTCCCAGGGGTAAGAGTCCCAGGGGTAAGAGTCCCAGGGGTAAGAGTCCCAGGGGTAAGAGTCCCAGGGGTAAGAGTCCCAGGGGTAAGAGTCCCAGGGGTAAGAGTCCCAGGGGTAAGAGTCCCAGGGGTAAGAGTCCCAGGGGTAAGAGTCCCAGGGGTAAGAGTCCCAGGGGTAAGAGTCCCAGGGGTAAGAGTCCCAGGGGTAAGAGTCCCAGGGGTAAGAGTCCCAGGGGTAAGAGTCCCAGGGGTAAGAGTCCCAGGGGTAAGAGTCCCAGGGGTAAGAGTCCCAGGGGTAAGAGTCCCAGGGGTAAGAGTCCCAGGGGTAAGAGTCCCAGGGGTAAGAGTCCCAGGGGTAAGAGTCCCAGGGGTAAGAGTCCCAGGGGTAAGAGTCCCAGGGGTAAGAGTCCCAGGGGTAAGAGTCCCAGGGGTAAGAGTCCCAGGGGTAAGAGTCCCAGGGGTAAGAGTCCCAGGGGTAAGAGTCCCAGGGGTAAGAGTCCCAGGGGTAAGAGTCCCAGGGGTAAGAGTCCCAGGGGTAAGAGTCCCAGGGGTAAGAGTCCCAGGGGTAAGAGTCCCAGGGGTAAGAGTCCCAGGGGTAAGAGTCCCAGGGGTAAGAGTCCCAGGGGTAAGAGTCCCAGGGGTAAGAGTCCCAGGGGTAAGAGTCCCAGGGGTAAGAGTCCCAGGGGTAAGAGTCCCAGGGGTAAGAGTCCCAGGGGTAAGAGTCCCAGGGGTAAGAGTCCCAGGGGTAAGAGTCCCAGGGGTAAGAGTCCCAGGGGTAAGAGTCCCAGGGGTAAGAGTCCCAGGGGTAAGAGTCCCAGGGGTAAGAGTCCCAGGGGTAAGAGTCCCAGGGGTAAGAGTCCCAGGGGTAAGAGTCCCAGGGGTAAGAGTCCCAGGGGTAAGAGTCCCAGGGGTAAGAGTCCCAGGGGTAAGAGTCCCAGGGGTAAGAGTCCCAGGGGTAAGAGTCCCAGGGGTAAGAGTCCCAGGGGTAAGAGTCCCAGGGGTAAGAGTCCCAGGGGTAAGAGTCCCAGGGGTAAGAGTCCCAGGGGTAAGAGTCCCAGGGGTAAGAGTCCCAGGGGTAAGAGTCCCAGGGGTAAGAGTCCCAGGGGTAAGAGTCCCAGGGGTAAGAGTCCCAGGGGTAAGAGTCCCAGGGGTAAGAGTCCCAGGGGTAAGAGTCCCAGGGGTAAGAGTCCCAGGGGTAAGAGTCCCAGGGGTAAGAGTCCCAGGGGTAAGAGTCCCAGGGGTAAGAGTCCCAGGGGTAAGAGTCCCAGGGGTAAGAGTCCCAGGGGTAAGAGTCCCAGGGGTAAGAGTCCCAGGGGTAAGAGTCCCAGGG
>NC_140215.1:44153004-44282282 GCF_951802725.1 Rutilus rutilus | reverse complement strand
CAATTAAAAGATACAAAATTAACATATTTATTCATTTTCCTGAAAACAAAATGCAACACACTTTTACAATACAACAAAATGCATTACAAGTCAATCAACAACATAAATACAAAACATTAACATCTATACAAAAGGGTAAAAAGAAGGACCGTGAAGTTACACGTAAACTTAAGCAGGAATACAAAACTGTAAAAAGTGAAACAACTGAAAAGTTGAAAGTATGAATAAAGAGGCAAAAGAGGATGAGTGGAGAGATGTGGTGCTGGAGAGAGTTGTGACAGAGGGAACCACCACGGAGGAGATAACGGAGGGAACCGTAAGGGAGAACATGGCAGGAGTTCCCAACATGCTCACCAGGATGTAGGGCTACGGCACAGTCGATAAACGAATAGGTGGACCATTGGTAAATGGGCCAGGCAGAAGCCGTGGGACAACCAACTCAGATGGAGCCATTAGAGGTGGGGACCTAGGCAGAGCCGAAAACCCAAGGCAAGACCACTGCATTGGAGGGCAAAGGCAGAACCATAAGGGTGGAGGGACAAAGCATAGCCGTAGGATCGGAAGACTGTGGTGCAAACAGGGTGATAACTGACCAATGTGGAGTCAGAGGGACGAGGGAGCCCGATACAGCTTGAGTGATAACTGCCCATGGTGGAGTTGATAGGTCGACAGAGTGAAAGTTAAAGTCCGGGGCTTGGCACGAAGACAGAGGATCAACACCTATTAAATGCTGGTAATCTGGAAGCCAAAGGCGGACCCAAGGATTAAAGGGTGGCCAATGAAGGATGAGCCAAAGGGCTGAAAGGAACCAGCGGACACAGGCCCCATTAACTAGATGGCATGGGTAGAGGAGGTGGGAGAAGGAGCATCAATGAGAGGCTTCATGCTGAGTAGAAAGGAAATCAGCCTGGACTGTCTAAACAGCTGGAGGGAACGGCCAACACAGGATAATGAGAGCACAAAATAAACCAAAACAGAATATAAACCTGACAAGTACTTTAAAATAATAAAAAATAAAAATAAAAAATAAAAAATAAAGAAAGGGTTAGGATTTTACAAATAGGGTATTACAAATTACACAAAGTGGCATATGGGCACAAATACAATCATTAAAAAGGGTAGAAACAAAAAGGCTTTAAAAAACAGAACATCGAAACAGAAATATGGACCATAAACCTGTGATGCAGAGTCAGAGACGTTCGGATCCATTTGCAGTATTATTTAATAGAGAATGGTCAGATAGGCAGTACTCAGGGAACAGCGCCAAGAATTTCAAAGGAAATCCAGAATCATAAACAATACCAGGCGGAGGTCGGGACAGGCAGCAGATGAAGAAATGGGAATCAATAAACAGTCAAGGGTCAGATAACAGGGAATCAATCGATGTAGAGTAACCATAACCCAAGCTTTACAATATTAGAAGGGGCAAACAATGGCATAAAAGGCAAACAGACAATGCAAGAAACAAGTGAAATGCATTTAAAAACATTAAATAAAGACCTAAATATACCTTAAATACAAAGACACAGACCAAAAAAAAGTCACAAAATAGAAATAAAAAGGATGAATAAAAAAAAGGGACAAAGACAAACATAATCTTGAATGGAACCAATTAGTACAATATAAAAAATAAAATAAAAAAAAAACTTAAGAAAAAAACAAACTTTGTCTTTGTGAGTGGGAGGCACACCCATATATTGTAGCTTAAGTGACTTTGATATGCACCTGCAGTTGATAGACTGTTGGGTTGCAGGGTTGAAATCTATCCTGGACAAGTCCCACACACCCAAGTCCAACTGTTGAACACTTAAAAAGAAAGTTCTCCACATTCATGAAAGTTCATGAAAATTAATGAAGTAGCCAGTGAACCCCATTCCATCAAGGAAAAAAAAAAATTCAAATAGGTTAAATGAAAATCGCAGCATCAGATAAAAATACAAATGGGTACAAGAGCATAGAGAAAAATCACAAAGCAGAAAAAGGGCATAGTAAGACAGCCACTAATACTAACACACAAAAGGCAGTCAGATAATAAAACCAAGTGCATACATATACAACATACACAAACAGTAAAGACAAAAAAATGTTATGCAGTACATTTCAATACAAAATACAACCTTTTTGGAAAAATAGCTATGGGCATAAAATAGTCAATGGGACAGGGCCACAAAACAGCATAATGGCTAATAAGGCAAGGAGCATAAATTAAAGATGTATTGAAGACATTAAATCATAAACAAACAAAAAAACAAAAAACAAAAAGCCTAGAAAATAATGCAAAAGACAAGAGCAGTCATAAATGCAAATGCAAAGACAAGGGATAGGAATATAAATACAAAGATGGGAAAATGCACAAATACAAAAGGGCCATTGAGACAGCAGACATAGACAAACAAATCTTAAATTGGATACATGAGGTGAAGGCATACATACAAAAGCAGCAATTTCAGGAGTATGGTGTTGTACAAAGCAAATTACTTATACAGCTTTATACAGTATAAATAAAAAAGGCATTAGGGTTAGGTAACATTTGTAACACAGTAACATTTGTGTAAGAAGTTGGTGAGATGTTGAATTTCAGCCAATAAAAATGCAAGCCCTAAAAATAAAATGCATTAAAATGCAAGCACGGTTAATGCATTGCAATTTTTTTATTTTTTTTACAATTAGTGCATGTCGGCCAGCTTTTTTGTTTCAAACACATTTGTCAATACTTTTCTATGCATAAGGAAATACAACAGGCAATAGTAATAATACTTAATAATACTAAGTCAATACAAAAAGTAGGGCTGTGAAACAATAAATCGTGATTAATCACATCCAAAATAAAAGTTTGTTTACATAATATTACAGTTAGGGTTGTACGGTGTATAATTATTCTGTATATATAAATAAACACCTATGCATGTATATGTTTAAGAAAAAATTGTTCTAAAAAAAATTATGCCATATATATATATATATATATATATATATATATATATATATATATACACACTGTGTCTGTCTGTGTCTGTGTCTCAGTAAATCCAGTTTAACAGAGAACAGCTACAGCAAGAAAACTAAAAAGAAAACAAAAAAACAGTGTGAGGTGCATTAGGACAGGTTTAATAGAACATCAAGTGCAAAGAATGATCAAAGGAGGCATAATGATGAACACAGATTTCTCTTCTAGATTTCTCCCTTTGATAACATTCCAAGGACTTAAACTGGTTGACAATTTTCAAGTGTGCCACTTTAACTTGATGTGCATAGCATAACTTGCATCAAAACATTGACTAACTTTGTTTTCACCGGTTTCAGTTTGTACAATTTCCGGAACAACATTAGCCAGGATGCTTAACAGAGGACAAAATGGCTCTTTAGTTCGATTATTACTATTTAACCCATTCTAATTCAACACTGTACAAAAATAACTTGCATTTTAATTAAAACATTTAAACCATTAAACAGAAATTAAATTTGTGACAGTCAAAGGATGTGCTCTTAAATGCCTACTGGGCAAACTATTAAATAGTTCAATATTAAGAACAAATCAGTTCTTAATTTACATGTTCAAAAACTTAAGTGAATCCAAACCCAAAGGAATCAAAATAAAACAAGTCTCTTTAACCTTTTAGGTACACAAAGACAAAGTCCTTATTAGAAATGGATCAGATTCAAACTAATTTTGAAGAGCTGTGGGATAAACACCATTCAAACTTTGTGTGGGATGTACTCACCCTTTTCCAGTAGCAATGAAATGAACCAATTCCTCAGATTTACACATCATTGGTGTATAAAACAAGCCACAATTACACTAACAGGAAAAATAAAAACAGATAACCAGTGAAGACCATAAAAACACAAAATCTGAAAAATAGACAAACACAATATACGCCAAACCTGGACAGTTCCTATCCTCAGACAGTTTGTAATCTCTTGATGCAGCTCATCACAGTCCTCAATGAAACAACTCTTGATTGGGTCAATACATTTAAGTAGAGATGGGATGGTTGATACCGGGACTCCGAGGCGGTTTTAAAAGCACTATTGTATCACACACTGTATCGAAATGACAATACCACATGATTGATGACGTTTAAAGCTTTGAAAGTAATGCAGTATCGGATGGTAGGGACAGCTGGTTTAAAAAACAAAAACAACAACACTACACTTCCCTATAACACAAGTTATATTTCTTAAAAACAGAACACTCAAAATATTTGATCACATACTTGTATATTTTACATCATTGATCAATATGTGAATCTGTTGACCAGGATACATTGTCATTGTCATGGAAAAGAAGGATTCACACAGGTAAAGTGGATAACAGGTTTTAATTGCAGAACTATTATATCACAGCGATGGAAAATAACTGAAGAATATAGAGTACTGGATTAATCTGGAAGTTAAAGAGTCTTATCTGATGTAGGTTCTGAAATGACGACTGACGACTGACGACTGACGACTGACGACTGACGACTGACGACTGACGACTGACGACTGACGACTGACGACTGACGACTGACGGTATCTCAAAAGACAGGAGTCAGGTAGAGTTCTCTGAGGGAACAACGAGACCAGACAGCAGTGAACTGCAGAGGGAAGAGTTTAATAGTGCTGGATGATGATCAGTGAAGATTGTTGACAGGTGAAGGTGATCTGTGATTGGGAAGTGCATGCAGGTGAGGGCCAGGGAGGATGATGGGAAATGTAGTGAGGAGGTGGTGACTAGCTGGAAACCGTGACACACATGAGTTGTGGCCTCATTGACACAAATTAATTTGCTGTGGGATAAACACCATACCAGCTCTGTGTGGGATGTAGCTGACTTTTACTCACCCTTCTCCAGTGACAATGAAAATGCCACAATTAGACTAACAGGAAAAATAAAAAACATAAACCAGTGAAGACAATAGAAACACAAGAACAGAAAAATAGACAAATACACTGCAAAAAATGCTTTCTTAGTTAGTATTTTTGTTTTGTTTCCAGTCCAAATATCTAAAAATTCTTAAATCAAGAAGCATTTACTAGAGAAGTAAAATGACATAAGAAATTCTATTTTGTTTTAAGGTAAAAAGTAAGTACTTTAAGTAATTTTTGTTTAAAACAAGCAAAATTATCTGCCAATGGGGTAAGCAAAAAAATCTTGGTTTTTTTTCGAATTCAGATTTTTTTTCTTGTTTTCCATTCTTATTCAGATTTTTTGCTTACCCCATTGGCAGATAATTTTGCTTGTTTTAAGCCAAAATTACTTAAAGTACTTTCTTTTTACCTTAAAACAAAATAGAATTTCTTATGTCATTTTACTTCTCTAGTAAATGCTTCTTGATTTAAGAATTTTTAGATATTTGGACTGGAAACAAAACAAAAATACTAAGTAAGAAAAGCATTTTTTGCAGTGTACAATATATACCAAACTGGAGGGTTGTTCAATAAACAAGATTAAAATACAAGTCAGGCTTATTTTGGTTAGTCAGACTTATAGTCGGTTGATTCTGTTTCATAAAGCAAACTTTAAATAATTCAAACTTAGTTAATCTGGCAGCTTATGCTGGGAAACTATCCTGGGGTGCGTTTCCCGAAAGCATCGTTGGCCAACTATGGTCGCAAGTTCATTTGCAATGTCCATTGAACTCTATTGGTAAAGAGGGAACTTGCGACCATAGTTGGCTAACGATGCTTTCGGGAAACGCACCCCTGGTCCAGGTCAGGCTATCTGTCAGGCTAAGCCTGAGTTGTTACACAATAATATTACCACTGACACTCTCGCATTCCATTGTTTTAATTTATTAACCACTATCAGTCCAAAAATAAATATACAGTATACAGAAAATCAACTTAAATAAGGCTACAATGATGTAAGATTTAATTAGATTGTTTTTAAAATGTATGAATACATTTCTCTCTGGTTTTGTTTGGCAGCTGTAATACATTTTACGGTTATTAGAAGAACATTAGAATATTTCAATCAAAAAAAAAAAGATTTTTAAAGCAGATGTTTAAATCACAAAATTAAAATAAATAACAAAAGCACAGACTGAATTTTAACTGGTAAGATGAAGCTGAGCTTAGTAATTGGCCTTCCATATATAAACCTACATTACCCCATTACAATAGTCACTTTACAGTTATTGCTATCATAAAATAAACACTTAAGTATGGCAGAAAATCAATGACAAAAAGAATCGATGCTGGCGCACGCTGTAAATGACTTTCGCAAGAGGATGAAAGATCTACACGTGATGAAGCGGGAACTCGCGAGCTCATTCAAACCCTGCGCGCCCTGATCATTCCCCACACTCTCGCTTGATCTCTTCTCTCCTGCTGCTTCGAACACTTTTATTTTTGGCAGTCCCGGGACTTACTGTTTTAATAACCTCAAATGTCATTGGTTACTTCCCTTTTTCCGGAAGTCAGTTGTGATTGGACGCCTGTCCAATGACCCGTTATTCACTTGACTTCAAACATGAGACATCACTTAATTTGTTTTATTTATTTATATTAATGTGTAATGTGATTTAATGCATTGGTAATATAGAATAGATTCTTACCAGATACTTTATTAACAGGAAGTCTTACTAGTGATTGCATTGTGTTGTTAAAAGATATTTTCAGACATTTCCATGATTATTAGCATTGTAAATCTACCAAAATTCGTATACATTTTTACGTAATATAAATGGTTAATTATATTTTCTATTAAATGTAAAAGGGGTTCTGGCTTTTCAACATAGGCGTAATTTGCGGGTGGGACGGGTGGGACATGTCCCCACCACTATTTTCTAAGGACGATATTGTCCCCACCACTTTTGAAACATCTTGCGGCACGAATGTACCAATACAAATAAACAAAACATTTCCAGTTAACTAGCAGAGCTTCATTTTGTTCGTTTTTTAAATAAGAGGCGATCTAGCACTGAAATGTGTTGTTTTTTAAATCAACTGATCAAAGTGCTGGTTGCCGCTGCGATCAGTGGCGCGGATACTATGTTTGTTTTTGGCTCGCGCACAGCCTTCACTCGGACACGTGCTTCAATGCATTGTGGAGAGACTCTCTATTCGTTCCGGTGAAATTAGAAAACAAAAAGCACAAAAAAGTGTCCCTGCCTGATATACAACCACTGAAAAACATAATCGGTTTTGATGAGAAAAAAAATATATATATATGAGTGCGGATTAGAACTCAGAACCTCTGACACGCTTGGCAAAAGTTCTACCCCTGGACCACTTAAATACACGCTTAAATTAATCGGATCAACATATAATAGGCCTCATTGAACAACCACTTAAACCCAATCAATGTACTATTTAAATCGATTGCTGGACATCGTAATGTTATATCTGTTTTATGATAAAGCATTGTGTTAACCCCACAGTCCCACCTGTCCCATCCACTTTTTAAAACAAAGTTACGCCACTGCTTTTCAAGTTAAAGGGGGGGTGAAACACTCAGTTTCAGTCAATCTCATTTTAATCTCGAGTACCTATAGAGTAGTATTGCATCCTTCATATCTCCAAAAAGTCTTTAGTTTTATTATATTTATAAAAGAAAGATAGGCTGTACCGAGTCTTTCCGGAAAAAAAGCGAGCGGCTGGAGGCGTGCCGTGTGGGCAGAGCGCCGATAGCTAACAACACACAGACATTTGAAGCAGTTTTACTCACCGCCTGCGGTTCCAACGCACGACCGTGAACCTTTATCGCTGGGACTGCTCCATCCTTAAGCATTAGACGATCTGCAAATCCGCCGTCGAACTGGGCCTTGTTTATAAAACCTATGCAATGCAGCACTGCCGATGATTTCCTGTTGAAGCGTGTTGATGTGTGCGGTCTCGCTCTCCTCTGGTCGACGTGTGCGCGGGCGCGCCTTTCCGAAAGAAATGCTCATATAAGGAGTTCCACTCTCGTCTACGTCATTAGATCCACGATAGAAATAAAAAACAGCTGAAACTTGTACCAACCCGGAAGTAAGATTTTCGGCACAGAAATTCTCCGTTATTCGTCCAAAATATATATTTTTTAACTTTGGCCATGTTTAGCATGAGAATCCATCTCTTTAACACTGTACTTTAAGATACAGTACACAGCATTAATTATAGCTTACAAATGCCTTTTCAGAATTTGCTACAGAATAGAGGAACAAAATGAAACCCAGCAAATTATTAAACCCAGCAAAGTAGATATTACAGCATTATATAGTGATATTAATCATCTAACTTTCTGCTAGTGAATAACCTAATAGGAGAAAGTATGAGGCAAGTACAGTACACAGCATGCATGATTACACACCATCTGAACATAAAATATCAACAACAAAAACAAAACAAAAATGCATTCATGCTGCCAGAACCCCTTTTACATTTAATAGAAAATATAATAGGGATGGGTATCGTTAAGGTTTTAACGGTATTACTACTCTTAACGATACTCCTTATCGATCTGGTACTTTAACTGTATTCTTATTGGTTCTTTTTGTTATATTAAAGGAAAAAAAAATATTTAGAACATAATTAATATTGCTTTATATTTTGAAATGTTAAATAAATATCCATAGCAAAAGAAAAAGCAATGCTTTAACAAAACAAATAAAACATGTATGTTATGCAGAAGGGTGCAGGCTTTTGTGTTTTATATACAGAAGATATAGGACAACAAAAGTACAAACACATGGTCAAACAAAAAAAAAGTAGCCTACACAATAAAACAAATATACAAATTATATACCCAGTGCTTTAATTTCAGTAATGTCTACTGACATTACTGTTCAGGAGTAATATGGGCTAAAAAGACATCTAATAAAGTCAGATGTAAAATAACACTGCATAGTTTATCATAGATAGATTAAAGCTTATAAAAGCCAAAATTATTAATTCAAGAGCTGCGACTGATTTTCTCTTTGCCTTCTGTTATTTGATTCACATTAATGGAGCAATCGTCAGCAGGATTATTAGACTGCTGCCTCTTTAAGACCAAATGCAGATCTAATCATTATTACGCATCATATTTTCTCCCAACTATTTATGTCCATTTAAGACATAAACTGTATTTAAGTGAATAAACTGTTTAAGTGAATCTCCAAGACGGCCATTTTGACATATTTGTGTGTATATTTGATCATTGAGATGCCCACACGAAGCTCAAAATGAAGAGTTTGGTTCCAAAACGCAATAAACGCCAATTTAGAAAAAATCGAGTTACCGCCAAAACAAGCTCCCCATTTACTCTCTATTCAAAGTTCGATAATCAGTTTTTAACAAAACGTGATATCCGCCGTGTTTTGCTGCCCTGTTTCTTCCCTTTTTTCCCAAACAGAGACAAACGCCAGTCCTGTTTTTCCGCAAAGCCCGACAGTTCCATTCGACCAATCACCGCGCACCATTCCATGACACAAACTGTCATGGCGGCACCCTGTCAGTAGACGCCGGTAAACACTCGCCTTAGACTTTTACGTTTTTATATACTAAAATGAATAACTTTGATGGTATTGAGGAGCCAGTGGTCGTGTCGTCTGTGGGAAAGAAGCGGAAGCCGTCAAAAGACAACCACGATAGGGAAGTCAGAAAGAAAGTCAGAAACTCAGGTGGTGGTAAAATACCGGCGATTGCTTGTTCTCACAGTGAATCAAAAAACTTTTGTCATGCCGACAAACTGACAGCTGACGATCTTGTTAAAAACTTCGACACTCTCTACTGTCATACCACGAAGGCCGAACAAGACCAAGCAATTTTACACCTGATAACAGTAAAACGGGTACAGCGAAGACGTCCCAAGGTGGTAAATGAAGATGCACAGAAGGAGAGGGAGGTCACAAACAAGTACTACTTGCTCTCCAAGGATCATCCCATGAAGGTTCCTGTCTGCAAGGCAACTTTCTGTGCAGCGCTGGGTGAGTTTATTTGTTTTATTTCATGACACTACTGCCTTAATAGTCAGTGATGGGCAAGCTACTTGATATGTGTAGTGAGCTAAGCTACCAGCTACTCTACAATAAATGCAGCTTCACTACACAGAAGCTACCACCCTTAAAAGTGTAGCAAGCTAAGTTACAAACTGTCAAAAGTAGCTTGATAGGCTGTCAACCCTCCCGTTTTTTTCCGGGTTTCTCACGTATTTTATTTTTTTCCCCGCTGTCTTCCCGTTTTAATATTTTCCCGTAAAAGCTCCCGTATTTTAATAATCTAATAACATTAGCTCTACCATCGGACCTGTCAGTATCTAGCTACTGTTGTCCTGTTGCTACCCCATTGCCCTTCCAGCACATCTAGATGTTTTCAAAGCATCGTTTTGCTTGCTTGAAGGCAACCTTAGAGTGAGATTATTTAAGATGACGGCGTGGTTTTGCGAGAGCAGTGGTGCTACGAGTAGAGAAAGAATTCCCCGTTTGTATATTCACTCCAAGTTGGCCTACCATAACTTCCCAACTCTGCACTGTAGCCCATAAGCTGCATGACAGGCTATTTATATTTTTCATATTATGTACTATAAATATGGTGTACAAAAATTATATTGTTATGTTTGAAATTTAATTGTTTCAACTTTCTCAATAATGTAGATTAAGAAAGCCCAATGCCCTTGCCCCAAAGCCATGATGATACATGTAGAGAATTATTCTTAAAAAATCTTTAGCCTTGTTAGGGCTGTATGAAGTTGACCAAATTAATATAGGCTGTTGTTAGGCGTAAATAAAGTACTTTGTTGGATACATTATTGGCTGACCAATGCACGAGCTTGCAATTGCGAAACAGACTTATACTGCAGCCCTTCTGTAAGAGCAGGGTATGTTTTATTTATTCTGAACACCCTTTTGGTTATTTATGGTAATCAATGCACCTGGTGGTGGCGGAGGAAGTAGAGTTTATCAGCTGTTCACCTGCGTGGTTGGAGAGGAAAGAGAGGGGGTGACGGGGGAAGTCATATTTTTGTTGACCGCTATCTAAACGCTGTATATCGAATGTCTGAGAAACAATTATGGAATGTTTCAATACACAACCTTGTTTGCTTCTCACGATAATAAACCAACAAAATGCAGTCTTTGGATTTGTCATCATTGAAGCGCGTCTGGCAAATTAGTTTTCCCTGTTCAGCCTCTCGGTCGACAATTTTTGTGGCTCACAGATTGTCGCCCACATTTGTCAACAAAATTAAGATACACTTGGAATATAAGCCACGCTTCATTGAAGGTCGTGATCACTCACGGAGATACGGGATCATCGGTCATTGAGACCGCACACACACACACGGATTCGGCCGAATATCCTGGACAACGGCGGCCGCGGGAGAGCATCGCACACGAACAGTGGTATGTAACCTGCGTTTTGTATTGTGTTATGGCTTGTTTGGAAGACAGTTTTGAACGGGTTACTGCCACTTGTTGAGGTTTGGTGTTGCTGATGTTTGGAGCGGGTTGATTGCCGCTGATCGGGTTTGTGTTTGGAGCGGACAGCTGACTTATGTGTGTGCGGTGTGGCTTCAGTGCGTTGGTTATACGTGTCTGCATTTAATCGTTGTGGCTATTGGTTGTTGCTTTACGTCGGATTCATACTGCGATGTTCAGTTGCATCAAGTGCATAAAATGAGTGGATCAAGGGCTGGTTCAACTTCATCTAATATGGAAAAAAGAAAAATCACTCTGACTGAAAAGGCTCTGGCAAACAGGATTGAGTCAATTCAGAAACAGCGTAAAAAGGAAGTAAGCAACTTAAAGAGACAGATACCGTCTCTCAAAGAGCTCATGAGAGATGATCAAAATGCTTCACAAGTTAAAGCACAGTTTGATGTTCTGCTGCAATTGTATGAAAATGCCACTACATTGCATAACTCTTTGATGCCTTTAATCCCTTCTGAGGAACAGGAGAGACAAAATGCATGGTTCAAAAGCATCACTGAATACAGCCAAGGGTTTATTAAGGATGCCGAAGAATGGATCTCAGAAACCTACAGGCCTCGTTAAGAGCTAACTCATAATTTGGAGTGTGATCAGGAAGTTCTGTTTGGGGATGAAATTGTGATTCATGAGGATGTAAAAATGGGACAACGGCATCCATCTTCTCAACACGATGACCAGGATGACATATTGCCATGTGACAGTATATCAAACCTAAGCAGTAGAAAACAAGGTTCAAAATCAAATGTTTCCACTACTTCATCTGCACGTCTCAGAGCAGAGGCTGAAATGGCTGCTCTGCTTGCCCGTCAAGGTTTGCTGAAGGAAAAACATTCTCTTGAGGAACAGGAAGAGAAATTAAGACAGCAAAAGGAACAACTTCAGCTTAAAGCCGATATAGCTGCATTAGTGGCTAAATTGAATGTTTTAAGGACCTCTGGATTTGGTGTGCGGAGTGTGGTTTCTCAATCTAATGGCATGGAGTCATATTTTGAGAAAAGGGGAAAAACGGTTGAAGCTCTTAATACTGACGCAGAGACTTTTGTTCCACAGCTTGGAAAGGATAAAAAGGGAAAAACAGCAATGGGAAACGCTGATTTACAGCTTGGAAGGCCAAAACAGAAAGTGGCTGATAATACCATCCATCTCCAGCAGAGGCCTTCAGAGCTTATGAGACAGAGCACAGTTCCAAATACTCCAGCACCTCCAGTGTTTAATCATAGAGATGTTCATACACCGTTTTCCACGAACATCAACAGTGACCGGAACAACATATTGTCTATAATGAAAAAACAGAATGAGATAACATCAATGTTAGTACATCAGCAATGTCTTTTATCGCTGCCTAAAAGAAATATCCAAATATTTGATGGCGACCCTCTACAGTACCATGCTTTCATGCGGTCTTTTGAACAAGTAATTGAGCAAAAGTCTGATAATGCTGAAGACAGCCTGCATTTTCTTGAACAATACACCAGGGGGCAACCACAACAACTTGTCAGGAGCTGTCAACATTTGATTGACGGCTCAGGCTATGCAAAGGCAAAGACTTTACTGCATGAACATTTTGGAAATGAGCATATGATAGCATCTGCCTATTTGGATAAGGTCTCTTCATGGCCAGTGATTAAGCCAGAAGATGGCAAGGCTTTACATGCATACAGTCTTTTCTTGCGTGGATGTTGCAATGCCATGGAAGAGGTTCATAGTCTTTGTGAACTGAATACACCTGCCATTATGATCACTGTGATTAAAAGATTACCTTACAAACTGAGAGACAAGTGGCATACAGTGTCATGTAACATCCAGGAAACGCATTGCCGGAGAGTTATGTTTGCTGATATTGTGACTTTTCTGGAGCGTCAAGTAAAGATCATGACAGATCCTGTATTTGGAAATCTACAGGACGTACCAGTGTCGGTGGCAAATAAGGAAGGCAGCAGGACAAAATCACTTCGCTCAGGGGCTAAAGGAAGTAGCTTTGCCACTGCTGCTACTACAGTTGAAAGGACACTAACAGAACATAGGGTTAAAGATGGACATTCACCTGAAAGGACTTGTCTGTACTGTAAGGGTGGACACATGTTGGGGTTTTGTACTCTGCTGGAGAAGAAAGCTCAAAGTGAGAAAATCGATTTCCTGAAAAAGTTGGGAGTTTGTTTTGGCTGTTTGTGTACTGGTCACATAAGTAAGGAGTGCAGGAAACGTCTCTCTTGTAAAACATGTGGCTTGAGGCACCCTAGTATGCTTCACATCCACCACAAGGATAAAGTAGCACATGCAGAGAAAGGTAAGAGCAACTCAGAGAGTGCAGTGGGCAGTTCTTTGGTTGCAGTCCAAACCAGTGGTCTTACTGGGGCCGGTGAACAAGATTTTAAGCTTGCCATTGTACCAGTAAAAGTTAAATCAAAGAGTGGGCAAAGGATCGTGGAGACCTATGCTTTTTTGGACCAGGGCAGTTCAGCATCTTTCTGCACAATGGGTTTGATGGATAGATTAAGGCTGAATCCCAATTCTCTGTCTTACCCCTTCCCCTTACCCCTTCCCCTTAGTTTTGCACGTTCACGTGAGAGTAAGGGCTATCCCAATTCTCATTTTGATCAAGGGGTAGGGCTAAGGGGAAGGGGTAGATACCCCTTAAAACCAAGAATTTTCGCGAGCTTACTTGAAACCAAGGGGTACCCAGAATGCACTGCGCAACCGGCAACAAAGGCGGGCATACCATCAAGAAAGTCTCATTTTCGGCTTAAATGATTGATTGAAAAATTAGAACAGTCGTGTTTTGTACTCTACACAGTCATGTACATATATATTTGCAACCATGTTGTTAACTGAAACGTTTTTAAACGTTTTTAAAAATCGCTGGTCTGCTACGCTAGGCTATGCTAACGATACATTGCTGGTTTGCACAATCAGTCCCGCATTTCTCTGACTAATGTCCGGGATTCGGCTTTTGTTTTCTACAGTCGCCATTCATTATGTGTAACGTTTCATTATTTGACACTGACACGTATGTGCCAGCTTTGCAGGTCATGTAGTCAGCTTCAAACGGATCCCGACTGATACGAAAACACAGGAATTTAAGCAATGCTAAAACGCACATAAACCGATCACTTGTTTAGCGTTCATGTACGTTAAACACTACATTCAGATTCACCGATTTGAATGAATTCAGTCCGGTTGAAACAACACTCTCTGTGCATAATGAATAGCGACGGCAGAAAGCAAAAGCCGAATCCCGGACATTTTGGGTGATCCCGAAATCCAGGCGACATGTCCAGGAAAAAGATACGTGCTTTACATATTGTAACGCGTTGTGTTAGGAGGGAAACAAAATAAGGATTAGGCCAGACAGACTCACGGAGGCGATTATTCACTCGCAATTTATTGACAAATCAAACTCCTGCAAGTGCAACTGTCTGCCACACGCTCCACCTTGACTTCCACAGCGTCACTCAATAAAACAAAGCAAGAATAATGAGCATCAACACAGAAATTACCCACATACATGGGGTTGTTCGAGTCGCACGGCACAATACCATTACAGCCCGTTCAACAGAGAGCGCGCAGCTCTTAAAGGGGCCATACTTATTTCCACTCGTTACAATATACTGTCCTGTATCATACAGGGACGCCGGAGTATTATGTATGATGACGTAACCAAGTGGCGTCTCATTTCATAGGGGTATGTTTTCAACCCTAGCGCTTACCACTCGGTTTCGAGGGACAAGGGCTAGGGGTAAGACGAAGGGGTAGGGGTAGGGGAAGGGGTAAGACAGAGAATTGGGATTCAGCCTAAATCTCTCTGGGAGAAAAACTAAGATTCTGCTGCGCACTATGGGCCAAGAGAGAATTGTGGACAGTTGTATTGTGTCGGACTTGGAAGTGGCTGGATTGGACAGTGGCTGGTACTGTGAAATGCCAGATATCTTCTCACAACCTAGGATGCCTGTGAATAGGAGTAACATCCCACGACAGGACGATTTGGCTAAATGGCCTCATTTGAAACATGTGTACTTGCCTGAGATAGATACAGACGTGGAGCTTCTGATAGGAATGAATGTACCCAGGGCGTTGGAACCACTTGAAATCATCCGTAGTGTGGACGAAGGGCCATATGCCATTAAGACAATGCTTGGTTGGACGGTAAATGGACCCCTGGGTGGAGAATGTTGGGATGGACCTGATGTGTATCAGTCCGCATTTACCATCAACAGAATTTCGGCTGTAACACTTGATGAACTCTGGAAGCAACAGTTCAAGACAGACTTTCCAGAATGCAGTCAGGAAGAACAGCTAGGACTTTCAAGGGATGACTGCAGGTTCTTAGAAATGGCTAACAATACTGTGAAATTGGTTAATGGTCATTACAGTATTGCTTTACCTCTGAAGGACAGGAAGATAAGCATGCCTAACAACCGTAAAATTGCAGAACAACGCACCCTCAACCTGAAGAGAAGGTTTATCAGAGATTCATCACTCCATAAGGACTACACTGCTTTCATGAATAACCTTATATCCAGTGGCTATGCTGAGATTGTGCCAACCACAGATCTGGAACGCAGTGACGGAAAAGTTTGGTATATTCCCCACCATGGGGTATACCATCCAAAGAAAGAAAAAATCAGAGTTGTCTTTGATTGTGCAGCATCATTTCAAGGCGCATCACTCAACACGCAACTCCTGAACGGCCCTGATTTGACTAGTACGTTGATTGGAGTCCTGACCAGGTTCAGGAAAGAGCCTATTGTTTTGATGTCTGATATTGAGGCGATGTTTCATCAGGTTCAAGTTCCAGGGGAGGATGCCGACCTGTTGAGATTTCTTTGGTGGTCCAGTGGAGATTTCAGTCAGTGTTTGGCTGAGTACAGGATGGTTGTCCATTTGTTTGGGGCAACTTCTTCTCCAAGCTGCGCTAACTTTGCTCTACGGAGGTGCGCAGAAGACAATGAAGAGTTCTTCAGCCAGCAAGTGATTGATACCATAATGAACAGTTTCTATGTGGATGACTGCCTTGCTTCTGTAGCCTTAGAACAGGAAGCTATATCCCTTTATAAAGGCCTTAAAGCCATCTGTGCCAAGGGTGGCTTTCATCTAACAAAATGGATAAGCAACAGTCGCAGTGTGTTGGCCTCAATACCTGAGGAGGAGAGAGCAAAGGAAGTTAAAGACCTGGATCTGGACCATGATTCACTACCTATTGAGAGAGCACTGGGTGTGCGTTGGTGCATCCAGTCTGATACCTTTAACCCCCTGAGGTCGGCGGTATCGCCGGCGATACCAGCTCGCTTTTTTTTTATCAGTGTAAAAGAAACTCATAAATACTCTGTTGACTTTGATTTTCCATAGGAGTTTCATGCATCAATCGATTCTGTTAAATGTGTATTATTTTTGTGTATACTCACAATAAAAACAAAGTGTTGTGCTTTTCGCCAAATAGAGAAAAAAAAAAACGAAGCGAGTTCTGCCTTCTCTCTGTCCGTGTAGTCCATTCTGAAACGCGTCCGAAAATGAATCATAACTCAGCGAATACTTCTCACACAGACACGTGAGATATGTCTTTATGAAGCTTGAAATCTCTTCTTTTAAATGAAGTAATTTATATAAAAAACAAATGTTTTCAACTCATGTAATCCGTTTGAAAGCAAGGAGAGGTACCGTTTTTCCGTCTCCCTTCATTATCTCTAAATGAGCTGAGGCCGCCCCGCCCACCGCCACTATTCACATGTAAATAGTTTACGTGATCTATTTGCATCGCATACGCCCCCCGATCAATGCCATAAAAACACAGTTTCTTCATTTGACTTACTGATAGTTCATCGCGTTTTGAGAATGGCACGCTTCTCCGGCTTCTCCGCCCTTCAGATGATTCTGGACAGCAAGGAAGAATGCACCTTTTCCTCAGAGGAAGATGAAGACTCGGACGACGAACGGCTGCATTTTGAAGACCGAATTGATCCCGCAGAGGACACAATTTCGGAGTAAGTTTTACTGTTATATAATTATTTTTCTGATAATTCAGACTATATCTGCTTAGTGTTGGCTAGCTTTTGGCATCTTACATGAAAGATTGCATAACAATATCCCTTAACATTCGTGTATATGCTCAAGTGTAAACTTTTTCAATGTGATAGGTTATTACTCTCTAAACATATTTGTATATTAAATATATTTCACTCAGTTTTGATTAGCTTATAACACTGATTATCATGCTAAAATACTGCCGTATGTCTTATGTACTTTATTTGTGAATATCTGCTTAAGTGTAATGTGATTTAGTCTAAATATATTTCAGCCTCCGGTAAAATATGTGATAGCCTAGGCCTACTGTCTAAATACTAGACATTATATATATATATATATATATATATATATATATATATATATATGTATATATAATATGTGTGTGTGTGTGTGGTTTATAGTTAGACTATGACACTGCTTATCATGCTTCAGTACTGCCTTATGCACAGATGTTTGTGAATACAGGTGTAAATGTTTGAAATGTAGTGATGTGTCGTTCGCGAACGATCCGTTCATTGCGTGCGTCACTAAATGAGTGCGGTCTTTATGGCTCATCAACAGATACTCGCGGTAACGCGGTGATATTTCTCTGTCCTATGGACCATCAACAGATATATACATAGATTGTGCGCCCATAACAATTAATTGCCCATCAGTTTGCTTTGGATAATGTATGCTAAATATTTTTTTTGTTGTTGTTGTTTTTTAGGAATATGACTGCAGCTTGCTCTCCTTCTCCAGCACCCCGTAGAGGGGCACGCAGGTCTCGTTCAGTTCTCAGTGTGATGGAGAATCTTCCCGAGTAAGTCCACATACGTAATATTTACAGATGAAATATAATTGTTTACATCATCATAATATAAAAGTACATATTCTTGTGTGATATTACAAAAACTGTTGTCTTTTTTTATCCATGGCCATTAGTGATCGATAATGATAATAATACAGTGTCTTTGATTGTGTTATAGTTTTTTCAGGATTCTTTATTTTGCTCACATTTGATTTACTTGTAGCCCGCATATAAACGGGGCACAGGAATTTACTGTGAGATACCAGCCTTTACTTTTGTTTATTTACTTTTTTTGCCTTTACTTTTTTTGTTCACAATTGCTTTGTTTATAGCAGACTGATTAATTTATTTTGCTCACATTTTATTTGCTTAGAGCAAATTTAGAACATTTAGTTCCTCCACATAGAGGAATTACAATAAAACAGATTGAAAAACAAAACCTTTGAATCTCCTCTTTGTTCAGGCACTTGATGGCCCATTAGCCACTGGAAGAGTGTATGTCACGCCCCTGGTCTGAATCTCATTAATATTGATGAGCCATTGGGCCATTAATATTGATGGGCCACCCCTCCCATGCATAAACCTCTTCTGACAAAAAAAATGTTTTAGAAAGTTCAAATCAATGTACTGTTTTATGAGAATGATAAGGCAGGATGATTTTCACATAATTTTGAAGCCAGAACTCGAAGCTACACAATTCATTAGTCAAAAGTCTTATTTACACTTATTTAGTATGTGTTTTGTGGTCTTATTTCTGCAACTTTCATTTTTATTTTTTCCAATAACCACGCATAAACATTATTCTCTTAAAAATTCAAACATATACATGCATGTTGATCAGATATTTTGGCAGCCCTGTTTGTGCTATATAGAGTGAATTTACACCTTTGCCATTAACATGTTTATAAATAACTGAAAAAAGCACAAATGTCAGAGCATGTCAGAACACCTCCAGGGCCCAGAAAACAGCTCAGACTCCAGAGGGTTAAGTTCAGCATAATTATTCAGGAGAGACCATTGACTCGCAGAGGCATCCTGTCAACTGTCAGCTCTTTTTATGACCCTCTGGGGATCCTAGCTCCTGTGGTTTTTACAGCTAAAAGAATTCTTCAAGATCTGTGTCGAAGCCGGCTAGGATGGGATGACGTCATACCAGTAGCAGTTGCCCAGGAATGGATGGACTGGTTGAAAGAGCTTCATCAGTTGGAAGGCTTCAGCATCAGACGATGTTTAAAACCTCTGAACTTTGGAAATGCAGCCACTGCTCAGTTGCATCATTTTGCCGACGCAAGTGAGGAAGGATATGGTGTTGTCACCTATCTACTGCTGCGTAATGAACACTCGCAGATACACAGTGCCTTCATAATGGGAAAATCCAGGGTGGCACCTTTGAAGCCTGTTACTATCCCACGTATGGAGTTGATAGCTGCTGTTGTAGCAGCTCGTATGGACAAACTGTGGAGAAAGGAGCTAAGATTGCAGCTTCAAGACTCTGTTTTCTGGACAGACAGTACCTCTGTATTAAAATACATTAAGAATGAAACTTCAAGATTTCGAATCTTTGTGGCAAACAGAGTCTCCGAGATTCTCAAGGTTTCTGATGCATCTCAATGGAGATTTGTGAACACTGCACACAATCCTGCAGATCTTGCCTCCAGAGGTGCGAGGGCGGAACCATTCCTAAACAACGAAACTTGGATTTCTGGTCCCTCATTTCTCTTGCAATCAGAGGAAGACTGGCCTGTTAACCCAGATGAATTGCAAGAGCTTCCACCTGGAGACCCTGAGGTCAAGGTATCAGCTGCAATTGAAGTTTCCGCAATAAAGGAGGAGAATGATGCCATAACTTGTTTGATCAATCGCACCTCATCTTGGACACGTCTGACAAGAGTAATGGGTTGGGTCCTGAGATTCAAGGTTTTGCTTCTGAACCTCAGGAAGATGAAAGAGATCACTCTATGTCTTACTCGGCCAGTGTCGAATGCAACTCAACAGAAAGATGCTCTCACCAAGGACATGTGTGATTTCAAGAATAAGTTCTGCGGTGGTTATCTCTCATTGGGAGAGATCCGAGAAGCTGAAATTGAAATAATTATGTTTTGTCAGAGATGAAGGTTCTCAGAAGAGTTTTCCTGTCTCCAAAATGGAGAGGGTGTAAAAAGAAACAGCCATGTATACAAGCTCAATCCAATATTGGAAGATGGTGTGTTAAGAGTTGGAGGACGGCCGAGTAAGGCTGCTATGCCTGAAGAGTCGAAACATCCTGCCATATTAGCTAAAGACCTTCATATCTCTGACCTCATTCTACGACATATTCATCAAGAGGTTGGCCATGGAGGTAGAAACCATATGTTGTCAAGACTACGCCAGAGATACTGGATCCCTGGTGTTAGTGGTTCCATAAGGAGGATCTTGGCGAGATGTGTGGTGTGTCGGCGGCTACATGGAGCTGCAGGTCAACAGCAAATGGCAGACTTGCCTGAAGACAGAGTTTCTTCGGAAGAACCTCCTTTCAGTCACGTTGGAGTCGACTACTTTGGACCGTTTGAGGTCAAGCGTGGTAGGAGTCTTGTAAAAAGATATGGAGTTATCTTCACATGTTTGGCCATAAGAGCAGTACACATTGAAGTTGCCTCGTCGCTGGACACAGATTCTTGCATTAATGCAATACGACGCTTCATCGCAAGAAGAGGACAGGTCAAGGAGTTGCGGTCAGACAACGGCACCAACTTTGTCGGAGCAGAGCGTGAGTTGAGACGAGCCATTAAAGGATGGAACTTGGAACAGATCAATGATGCACTCTCGTTAAAGGGAATAAAATGGACCTTCAACCCTCCCACTGGATCACATCATGGAGGAGCATGGGAGAGGTTGATTCGGTCTGTCAGAAAGGTCCTTAACTCAACTTTAAGGACACAAAGTCTGGACGAGGAATCACTCTGCACAGTGCTCCATACTCATAGTGGATGACTCTGCACCCCGCAACTCATGGATTGTTGGAAAGATAACTGATGTGGTTCCAGACAGAAGAGGACTCGTGAGACAAGTCTGGATTAAGACCCAAACCAGCCGTATATGCCGGCCTGTAACCAAGATCTGCCTTCTTCAGGAGTCAGCTGAATCCTGATTGCTGTACTTGGATAACATGACTTTGGACTGAATTGACTGGGCTATTTTTTGACTTTTTTCTTCTGAGAGAAAACAGAAGATTGGCTCATATTTGTATGATGGACTATAAATAATTTTGTTCTTTCCCCTGCATGTGTAATGTTTGTGTAATTATTACTGTGTATTAACTGTAATAATTAGGGGCCGGAATGTAAGAGCAGGGTATGTTTTATTTATTCTGAACACCCTTTTGGTTATTTACGGTAATCAATGCACCTGGTGGTGGCGGAGGAAGTAGAGTTTATCAGCTGTTCACCTGCGTGGTTGGAGAGGAAAGAGAGGGGGTGACGGGGGAAGTCATATTTTTGTTGACCGCTATCTAAACGCTGTATATCGAATGTCTGAGAAACAATTATGGAATGTTTCAATACACAACCTTGTTTGCTTCTCACGATAATAAACCGACAAAATGCAGTCTTTGGATTTGTCATCATTGAAGCGCGTCTGGCAAATTAGTTTTCCCTGTTCAGCCTCTCGGTCGACAATTTTTGTGGCTCTCAGATTGTCGCCCACACCTTCCAACGTTGGGGGACGAATGTTGACATTTTCCTGTATTTTGGGTGAGAAACCCGGGAAATATCCCTTATTTTCAATGCTCAATGTTGACAGCTATGCACTGTTAATAGTTTTGTTCCTGAATGAATAAATAAATAAATAGATAGATAGATGAATAAATAGATAGATAAATACACAAATAGATAAATAAATAACATGCTAAAAGTGAGATATTATGTAAAAAGTTATTCAAGTTGTTGGTTTGTGGGCCAACCCATTTCATGGCTGAAATGGATTTATGGTTGACTGCCACTGTATATTCTGATGAGCCACTAGCCTATGCTATCTGTCAGGGTTCACAGATGAAACAGACAAGATGGTAAGTTCAATGCTTTAATTGCAGAGTGAATCGGAGTTGGATTCAAAAGGTGAGTAATCACAACACAGAGAATCAGAATATGCTTAGCTGAAATGTAACAGTCCTTCTCTCTTTCTTTCTTGCAGATGATGATGATTGAGGATCGATGAAGATGGTTGACAGGCAGAAGGAAGGTGATGACGTCTCAGGTAAGTGAACAGGTAAGTGAACAGGTAAGTGAACAGGTAAGTGAACAGGTAAGTGAACAGGTAAGTGAACAGGTAAGTGAACAGGTAAGTGAACAGGTAAGTGAACAGGTAAGTGAACAGGTAAGTGAACAGGTAAGTGAACAGGTAAGTGAACAGGTAAGTGTTCCGGGAGTCTGTGAGTCATGAATTGACGTGTATTGACGAGACCAGACGATGACAGAAGGGTAAGTGCTGAATATAAAGGGGTGAGATGACGAGGTACAGGTGATGATGATAATTACTCAGGGGAGAGTGAGTGCAGGTGCGCCAAAGAGGATCCTGGGGAACGTAGTGAAGAGAAGACAGACGGTGAATGTGGTGAATGTGACACTATCTCAGTTTCCCCTTAACAAAGAAATAAAATGTTATTTTAACTTTTGTCATTGCAGGTATTGGCAAAAATAGAGTAGCTCGAGTGGCAAGGTATTATGCAGAGAATGCTGAAGCCAGACCAGAACATAGGGGTGGTGCTCGCAAAGTTACAGAAAATGAAGAAAAGAAGAAACTTGTGATGGATCACATTCAAACATTCACTTGCAGGGCAAGCCACTATGGCAGAAGAGGAGCACCTGGGCGGAAATACCTTCCCAGTGACCTCAGTGTAAAAAAAATGCACGATTTGTTCAAGCAGCAAAATCATGAAGCTGTTAGCTACTCTCTCTATTACAGTCTTTTCCGATACAGTTTCAACCTTGCATTTGGATATCCAGCCACCGACGCGTGTTCTACACGTGCAAAGTTTCATCTCACAGTAAAGAACCCCAGCTTGCCCGAAGAGGAGAAGCGTACAGCATCAGCATCTTTCATTTTGCATTGCAGACGAGCAAGGGTGTTTTATGATTTGCTTGGGCAAAGTGACAATGCAGCATTGACAGTCTGCTTCGACATGATGCAGAATCTAGTACTCCCAAAAAACCCCATTGGTCAGGCATACTACTCCCGAACTACATGTTCTGTCAATGCTGTTTGCTTTAACAAAGCAGAATTTTCTGAATATGATCAATGAATATGTGTTTCCCATCAGGGGACACAGTTTCCTTCCTGTCGACCGCGTTTTCGGGAGGATTGAGCAGCAGATTCGAAAGTACAATACCATCCTCATGCCAGAGGAGTACTATGACATTTTGAGGAACCATGGACATGTCCATGTTTACGGCCAGGACTGGCAAGCTTATGATTTCAAGAAGGCAACACAGGTTTTTGTAAAGCCACAGAAGTCATTCAAGCTCAGTGATGCTAGAATGCTGGAATTGAGGAATGACAAACTTGGATTCAAGACTGTGTACAACAGTGACTTCTGCTATCACTCGGTTTTGAAGCGAGGACAGAACTGGGCAAACTTCAAGCCGAGTCAGCTCCCAAATGTAACCACAGTGAAGGATGCAAAAAGAAAGGATGTGCTTAACTTGCTTGCTGAAATTGGTGCCAGTGACACTGTGTGTACCTTCTATGATGGAGCACTCATTGTAAATGATGCCGACCGCGACAGCCATGAAGAATAATTCTGCCGATTGTGCCTTTTGAGTTCACTGTTTCAGTGCATAACAAGTGTGTGTGTACACGTGTGTATGTGAGAAAGACCTGAGCAAACAGGAGGAGGAGTTAAGTGAGTGGGGAGAAAGTCTGTGTGTGGTTGGGTGTGTCTAGATAATGGCACTTCAATATGGCACTGAATTGTAGTTGTCCATAATAATTAGATAGATAGATAGTGTTGTGGCGAATTCATGATCTTTGGTTCAGATCTTCAATGTCTGGTTCAGGTCTCAGAAGAAATCTTTCAGAGTCGGAGTTTCAGGTCTTCAGGAGAAATAACTTTATTGAGCAGTTCAATAAAGTGAGATGGTAGCTAAGCATCTGATCTTACAATGGTCTGCATTGGGGTCTTATACCTCAATTTACGTCACTTAATGTCCATTCTGGTATCCAATTAACATTCGTATAGTTATCTTTTTCTCTTTGCTCCTCCTTATCACTTCACCACGATTAGAAACACCTGCATTAATGTCTAATTTCTATTGGTGGCCATACTGGCGCATGCGCTTTATTAAATATGATTTCATATATGGCTTTTTGGGTACTTTTCCACTCTTGTCCTTAAACACCCTTTCACCCAGTTTTTCTGTCCTGTCCTCAGACGACCTCTATCCTCACATACACTCTTGACAGGTTCAGTGTTTTCCATCATTTTGTCCCCTTTACCCTGTTTTCTCTGTTTCCTGTAATTTTTGGGCCTCTCGTATTTTAGGCCTAGTTCCTTTAATATTAGTATCATGCATCTGGACTCATGTATGAGACACATGAAATTCTCCAACATATACTCATGTATAAAATTCTCCAACAATAGATAAATAAATAAATAAATAAATAAATACATAAATAAATAAATGAATGAATGAATGAATAAATGAATGAATGAATGAATGAATGAATGAATGACATGCACTGCAACATGATTAATGTATTTCATATATCTGTGTTCCACTATAAGAAATTTGTTCAAGTTGGCATTGTTATGTAAATCGACTGTCATGGTTGCTTATAGCCTAGTTATGTTGCACAATCTCACACAGATGTATCGTTTATTTAAAGTTATATTTTGCACAGAAATATTGTTATGTTTTTTAATGACACAGAAATATTTTTTTTATGAACATATTTTTATGAAGCATTGTGATGGATGTATTTTTTAGAAATCTGTTGTCCAAGTTTGGGACTTGTATGTATAGATAACTTACTATTTAATACTATTTAACTAAATAATTGTACAGTTTTGTACATTGTTTTGAAAATTGAATTAATGTAGTGTACTGAATAACAAGATGAAAGCAACAGAAACAAAATTTTGCTCTAATGTTACGTACGAGTTCAGGATGAACTTGAAATCTTGCTGTTAACAGCATTAATATCAGACTGAAATGAATGCAATCTGAAAAAGGCAGCGAGATTAATGTACTTTTAAAAATTGGTTTAATGGTTTAATATAAGTGATGTTGTTCAAGTTTGGGGTTTGTCATATGTATAGACAACCTTTCCTTGTTATTTATTGTTATGTCTTTGCTCAATTTCATACAGAAAGTGAGTTTTTGTTGATGGAATGGATTTGTAGCATTTTGGGGAAAAACGTGTTATGGATATATTGCATTTTGGAGAAAAAAAAATTCTTTGTTTAATAAATGTTTAAAATCAAAATATGGATTTGATTTTTTATGTTATTACAAACTCATAATGATATAATACAGTTTGAAACAGAAAATAACAGTTTTCATACAAACAGTCTTTTGGGAAAGAAAATGCCTTTTTTCTCAATTTACCAATTTTGGATTTATAGCGTTTTGGAACCAAACTCTTCAAATATCCGTTGCTTATCTCGTTGCGGTGTGTTTTGGAGCGCGCGCCACATTTGGAACAGTGTCTATTGCATCAATTTTGCGTACTTTTAATAGCCTTTGTCATGGCGAACAAACGACAGAAGCAATAGTGCAAGTAAACTCAGTTTATTGGTAAAGATGAAAGTGAAGATCCGGTGATGAGTGAGTAGCTGGTGACACAAGGACTGGATGGTCAGCGAGATGTCCGTGGTGAAGTGCTGAAACCGTGAAACCCAGGTGAAGACGAAATCCGAAGAACGAGGAACAGGAACGGGAACATGAAACAGGAACGTCGACAAACTGGGATCACACACGGGAGACATCAACCAACGATCTGACAATGAGAGAAAAGTGCGGTGAGGTTTTATAGGTGGTTGAATGAGCTGCAGCTGGAGTGTTGAATGAGATCAGCTGGATCGCTGATCATCCGGAATGAGTGCCACGCCCACTCACACACACACACACACAGAACAACAGTTACACGAGACAAGAAGGAAACAATGAATTTATGAACCGTGACACTTTTTGACCAACGACGTATACGGGAGGCCTAGACCGGTGGCGATCGGCCTTGGCCTTGGTGCGCGCTCCCACCTGGAGTAGAGTCTCGCGGGCTCTAGTCCAGGTGCGACGACACCTCTGGACAAATGCGTGGGCAGAGGGAACCGCGACTTCGGACTCCAGACTAGGAAACATTGGTGGCTGGTAACCTACACTACACTCAAACGGAGATAGGCCCGTAGATGACACTGGTAACATATTGTGTGCGTACTCCACCATAGACAATTGCTGACTCCACGAGGAAGGATTCTTGGAAACCAGACATCGCAACGTTCTCTCCAGATCTTGGTTGGCTCTCTCAGTTTGCCCATTGCTCTGGGGATGAAACCCTGAGGACAGACTTACAGTCGCCCCTAGTAATCTACAAAACTCTCGCCAAAATTTGGACACAAATTGAGGTCCTCTGTCGGAAACCACGTCTGTCGGGAGGCCATGTAAGCGAAAGACATGATTAACGACGGTCAACGCTGTCTCCTTGGCTGTGGGTAATTTGGGCAAGGGAATAAAGTGGGCCGCCTTCGAGAACCGGTCCACCACGGTCAAAACTACCGTGTTACCCCGAGAGGGTGGGAGGGCGGTGATAAAATCTAGCGAAATATGGGACCAGGGTCTCGAAGGGACAGGCAGCGGTTGGAGTAACCCATCTGGGGAACGATTGGAAGTCTTACCAGTGGCGCAAACTGAGCAAGCCAAAACAAAACTGTGAACATCACGAGCCATGAGTGGCCACCAGAATCGTTGCTTGACCAAAAACTTGGTACGATTAACTCCTGGATGACAAGCCACATTGGAACAATGCCCCCACTGAATAACGTCGGACCGTAATCCCTCCGGTACAAATAAGCGGTTCGGTGGGCAACCGGCCGGGGGCGTTACCCCTTCTAAGGCTCTCTTGACCTTCGATTCGACCTCCCATACGAGTGTGGAGACAAATAGATTCTCGGGTAAAATGCACTCGGGAGTAGACGGGCGTTCGGAACGATCAAAAATTCGCGATAAAGAATCGGGTTTGATGTTTTTGGAACCCGGGCGGTACGAGAGTGTAAAATCAAAACGTCCGAAAAAAAGTGCCCACCGAGCCTGCCTGGAGTTCAATCTTTTGGCAGTCTTAATGTATTCCAAATTCTTATGGTCTGTCCAGACGATAAAAGGTACCCCCGACCCTTCTAACCAGTGACGCCATTCCTCCAATGCTAACTTGACCGCCAACAATTCTCTGTTACCAATGTCATAATTGCATTCGGCAGGAGACAAACGATGGGACAAAAACGCGCATGGGTGCATTCTATCGTCTGAGGGAGAACGCTGAGAGATCACTGCACCTACCCCCACCTCTGACGCATCAACCTCCACCACGAACTGACGTGATGGATCAGGGGTAATCAAGATGGGAGCCGAAACAAAGCGACTTTTGAGTTTGGCAAACGCAGCCTTAGCTGCGTCTGACCACCTGAACGTAGTTCTGGGGGAGGTCAAGGCAGTCAGAGGCGAGGCTAGTTGGCTGAAGTTGCGAATGAACCGCCGGTAGAAATTGGCGAACCCCAGAAACCGCTGTAGGGCCTTACGGGAATCTGGAGTTGGCCATTCCACCACAGCCTTAACCTTCTCCGGATCCATCCGAATTCCCTCAGCCAACACAATGTACCCTAGAAAAGAAACAGACTGTGCATGAAAATCGCATTTCTCCGCCTTGACAAAAAGCCCATTCTCTAACAACCTCTGAAGCACTCGTCGGACGTGCTGCACGTGTTCCTGGAGAGAAGACGAAAAAATCAATATGTCATCTAGGTAGACATATAGAAACTGGTCGACCATATCTCGCAGCACGTCATTGACGAGTGCTTGGAAGACTGCTGGGGAGTTGGACAGCCCGAAGGGCATGACCAAGTATTCAAAGTGCCCCCTGGGGGTGTTAAAAGCAGTCTTCCACTCATCCCCCTTCCTGATGCGGACCAAATGATAAGCATTACGTAAGTCCAATTTAGTGAAGACGGACGCTCCCTGCAACCTCTCAAAGGCTGAAGACATCAACGGCAAAGGATAGGTATTCTTTACCGTGATGCTGTTCAGCCCTCGGTAATCAATGCAAGGTCGCAGAGAACCGTCCTTCTTCCCCACAAAAAAGAACCCCGCCCCCGCTGGAGAAGAGGAAGGACGGATGAACCCTGTTGCTAGAGAATCAGAAATATATTTCTCCATGGCCCCCCTCTCTGGAACAGAAAGCGAATATAACTTGCCCTTAGGCGGAGATTTACCTGGCAGTAAGTCTATTGCACAGTCATAGGGACGGTGCGGAGGAAGAGAAGCAGCCCGAGACTTACTGAACACTTCCTTCAGGTCCAGGTACTCCGTGGGCACGTTAGATAAATCCCCTGTCTCCTCCTGAAACATAGAGACAGAAACAGACGGACAGGCAGAGACAAGACAAGACTCATGACACTTGGTACTCCATTCCAACACCGTGCGCTGCTGCCAGTCTATTTTGGGATTATGTTTGATGAGCCAGGGATGTCCTAAGACTATGGGTGCGAGAGGGGAGTCCAGTATGTAGAATGACAGGGTTTCCGTATGGTTGCCTGATGTGATGAGTGTGACGGGTCCGGTGGTGAGTGAAATGTTGGGTAGATCCTGGCCATTGAGTGCGCGGACTTCAATCCTGCGGGTGAGTGGTAAGAGGGGAACTTGAAATCTGTGTGCAAACGTGTAGTCCATAAAATTACCTTCTGCCCCTGAATCCACCAGTGCTTGCCCGTCGTGCTCGTGAGCTGACCATCTCAGTCTTACTGGGAGGAGCGTAGATGTTGATGAGGTCTTCTCGGCGGAGATCCCACCCGACAGTAGCCTCAGAATTACTGCCGGGCTTGCCCTTTTACCGGACATCCGAAGGCGAAGTGTCCTGCTGCTCCGCAGTAAAGGCAGAGTCCTTGGGATCTCCGCCTTTCCTTCTCCTCCCGAGTAAGCCGAGCCCGCCCAACCTGCATGGGCTCGTGATCGTAGACGGGGCTGACCGCATCCCCGCCGCTGGACCGTTGAATCTCGGCTCCTTCCGCCATTCGACCAGGCAATCTCCGTCGTTCCACACGGGATAAACGAGCGTCTACTCGAAGTGCCAGTTCTATAAGTCCATTGAGGGACGTGGGCAGGTCCAGGGCGTAGATCTCCTTCTGGATGCGGTCAGCCAGCCCATGCAGGAACATGTCCCACTGCGCCTCCTCGTTCCAATGACACTCTACCGCCAGGGTTCTGAACTCAATCGAATAATCAGAGACTGACCTCTCTCCTTGCTTGAGCTCTGCTAGGATGCGGGCCGCCTCTCTCCCGGTGCTGGCGTGGTCGAAGACCCTCTTCATCTCGGCGGAGAGTGTCTGGAACGAGGTGCAGCATGGATCTTGATTCTCCCACACCGCCGTTCCCCAGAGTGCTGCCTTCCCAGTCAAAAGCGTGAGAACGAAGGCCACCTTGGCCGATTCGCTGGAGAAGGTTCTTGGCTGCAGGGAGAAATGCATCGAACAGCGAGTCAAAAACGCTCTGCAAAAACTTGGCTCACCTGCATAGGCCTCAGGTACGGGAAGGCGCGGCTCTGACTGGGAAGCACTCTCTGGTGGTGTGGGGGGAACGGGCGGTGTGGGTGGCGCAGTGGGATTTCGCAGGATCTGTAATTGCTGGGTGAGCTCGGACACTTGTGTCACCAGCGCTTGAACTGCCCGAGCTGTGTCGTTGAGATTCTTCTCCTGATGATCCATACGTTGTATACTTGTGCTGACAAAAGTCTCGAGAGTTGATGGGTCACTTGCTGCTTCCATAACGTGGTCAGATCGTTCTGTCATGGCGAACAAACGACAGAAGCAATAGTGCAAGTAAACTCAGTTTATTGGTAAAGATGAAAGTGAAGATCCGGTGATGAGTGAGTAGCTGGTGACACAAGGACTGGATGGTCAGCGAGATGTCCGTGGTGAAGTGCTGAAACCGTGAAACCCAGGTGAAGACGAAATCCGAAGAACGAGGAACAGGAACGGGAACATGAAACAGGAACGTCGACAAACTGGGATCACACACGGGAGACATCAACCAACGATCTGACAATGAGAGAAAAGTGCGGTGAGGTTTTATAGGTGGTTGAATGAGCTGCAGCTGGAGTGTTGAATGAGATCAGCTGGATCGCTGATCATCCGGAATGAGTGCCACGCCCACTCACACACACACACACACACAGAACAACAGTTACACGAGACAAGAAGGAAACAATGAATTTATGAACCGTGACAGCCTTTTATTATCAAACGCATCCCGCAGTTTAGCAACGGTAAAGACTACATTTTACAACAATCACCGATTGTGCAGATTCTGCCATTACTTTGGGATTTAGGGAGAAATGACAGCGCACCGCCGTGAAGTTAAGGAAGTTGCGCTGGAGAGAATGCGGCTTTAGTTTTTAATGGTTATACCTCAAATATCTTCTTTTTTATAATCATTGGAAGCCAAAATCTAAATCTAAAATAAAATTAGTTTAATATCAAAGATGTAACCGTTTGAATGTTTAGTTCTGTCCTCATCGTCACTCATTAAAGGTGCCCTAGAATGTGTTGAAATAATATTTTAATTTTGTCTCTGATATCTACATAGAGGGTATGGCTTATTTAAGGGCATTTAAAATGTCCAGATATGGTTTTACAGGTCCATTTTCAACCCTAGAAATTGGACCTAGAATTAAATGGTCTGTTTTTACCTTATTTGGAAGGGTCATGAATAGTAATGAGGAGTTCTGCTCTGATTGGCTGTTTCACTGCAGGCTCATTACAGTAGCTCAGAGTGACAGCAAACGGTCCCTGATGTCCAGCGTGACAATGGAGAGATTAGGCGTTCAACCGTACACCAGAGTCCTGCACGGGTCCGATTTTGTAAATCCGCACCTGCCCGTACCCGCAGTGCTTCAAACCGCATCCGACCCGTTTTCCGACAGCAGCACTAATTAAAATCCGCACACGACCCAGTTAAAATAGAACCGACCACCCGACCCGCACCCGAAATAAAATAAGTTTAGCCAATAACATTAAAGACACAATTACAAAAATGTTTATTGCCAGGTCATACAGAAGTTATTACACGACAATTAACACAAGGACAACTTCAGCCGAAGCTGTAAAAAGGCCGGTACATGAAGAACATGGTTACGTTACCACAAAACTGAGTAGCCTTATCACATTTTACCAATCGAACAGACGCGGCTACAACACTATATGCCACGCAATTTCGTCTAGCCTACATCTGACAATTTTGGGTTCAAACATTCCCTGCACACCACACATACTTAACTGTGTTAAATTTGAAAAATACTGTTCGATAGAACTGCTTGGTTTGTTACCACAGTTATCTGCGTGCTTCCTCAGCGATGAAGTTCCACATCTGCGGCTATCCAACACGAAAATGCATGCAGCAAATAAGCCTTTCACAATATTTTCTTCAGATAACTCCAGATTTCTACCACACACATTCATCCATCTCGACGACTGCAAACAGATCGTGCGCGCAGTTATGATGAATTTTTAAAAGTGAAAGTAGCCTAGGTAACGTTATAGGTCCTGGGAGGGCACAGTTCCACCTGGCATTGAACATGCGCTGGCATATGCAAATTTTTGGAGGCGTGCATATTAATGATCCCGACTGTTGCGTCACAGTCGGTGTTATGTGGAGATTCGCCTATTTTTCAGGGGTGTTTTTCAAAAACGAGTTTTAAATAAGAAGGAGAAACCAATGGGGTTTGAGACTCACTGTATGTCATGTCCATAATAATAATAATAATAAATTTATTTTGTATAGCGCCTTTAAAAGTAGCTTTCTCAAAGCGCTTTACAGACAAGCATAACAGCAAATGAATAAACACAATGGAAATACAAAACAAATAAACACATAAAATCAAGTTCATGTAAAAGCAATCCTAAAATAAAATGTTTTAAGAAGAGATTTAAAAGTCACTAATGTACTTGCTTCCCTGATGTCGGCCGGGAGAGAATTCCAGAGCTTAGGAGCATAGGCAGAAAATGCTCGGTCACCCCACGTATGAAGCCGTGTCTTCGGAACAACCAAAAGACCACTCTGAGAGGAGCGCAAATTGCGACGTGGTGTGTAGGGGATTAATAAGTCAGTCAAATACTGAGGTGCCAGATTGTGCAGAGATTTATAGGCCAGCATAAGGATTTTAAAATCAATACGGTACCTAACAGGTAGCCAGTGCAGGGACTCCAAGACCGGGGTTATATGGTCCCTGGCCCTGACCCCAGAAAGTACTCTAGCAGCTGAATTTTGAAGATATTGCAATTTATCCAATGATGATTTAGATACCCCAACTAGAAGACCATTGCAGTAGTCAATGCGCGAAAAGACAAAAGAGTTTATCAACTTCTCAGCTACCGAAAAGGACAACATAGGACGTAGCCGGGCTATATTTCTAAGGTGATAAAATGATGTCTTAACTGTATTCTGGACAAAAGGCTCAAATGACAGTGTGGCGTCAAATATGACACCCAGATTTTTTAATTTGGTCTTAAACTCCAGTGCAACGCCATCAACAGACAGAGTAGGAGACCCAACCTTTTGCAGTTGATGTGGAGATCCAAGGAGCATAACTTCTGTTTTTGAGCCGTTTAGAGACAGAAAATTATTGGACATCCAAGTCTTTATCTCAGCAATACAGTTAGAAAGATGCCCAACGTTCACTTGCTGACCCGGTCTAGTATGTATATAAATCTGTGTATCATCAGCATAAAGGTGATAGTTAAGGTTGAGAGATTGTAGTAATTGACCAAGTGGATAGATGTACATACTAAAGAGTAAAGGACCCAAGACTGGCCCTTGTGGAACACCCGTATGAACAGAACCAACTTTGGACCTATAACCACCCATGAAAACAAATTGACTGCGGTCAGTGAAATAGGACTTGAACCAGTCAAGAACAGTCTCTGACAAGCCGAATACATGTTCGAGGCGATCGAGTAGTAGGGCATGGTCAATAGTGTCGAAGGCTGAACTGAGATCCAAGAGAATGAGAACGGACGTGGAGCCGGAGTCGGAGGCAATTAGTAAGTCATTAGCGACTTTCACCAACGCAGTCTCAGTGCTGTGTAATTTTCGAAATCCTGATTGATGTGGCTCACATAGTTTATTTTCAATTAAGTGTTTGTTTAATTGAGCTGCAACCACACCCTCCAAGATTTTAGACAGAAATTATAGATTTGAGATTGGGCGATAATTTGACAGATTTCTCACATCAGAATTTTGCTTTTTTAAAACAGGAGTGACCGCAGCAGTTTTAAGTGCTGCTGGCACCTCCCCAATTGATAAAGAGTCATTTATTATAGCAAGAACTGAGGGACATAAAGGACCAAAGCAAGATTTAAACAGGCCACCAGGCATGGGATCAAGTATGCAGGTGGTAGCTTTCATACTAGAAACCTGGTTGCAAAGCATCTCAGGTTGCAATAAAGTAAATTTGGATAAAGGAATGCCAGAGAACCTAGGAGTATTAACTGTAAGATCGGCAGACTGCAAGGAATGAATATTTGTGCGAATATTGTAAATTTTTTCACTGAAAGATTTGAGAAACTCATTACACAGCCAGCCAGATGAAGTCAGAGAACTGACACTATCTACATTAAGTAGACTGTTAATTGTATGAAAGAGCTTCCTGGAATTGCTTTGATTAATATCAATAATATTTGAGAAATAGGCAGATCTTGCAGTTTCAATGGCTACTCTGTAGTTTGACAAGCAATCTTTCCAGGCCTGGTGGAACACATTTAAACCAGAGTGACGCCATTTTCGCTCTAATTTCCGACACACAGCCTTCTGTGTACGCAAATCACCATTATACCAGGGGGCTGACTGAGCAAATGAAACATTACGTGTTTTTATGGGTGCAAAGATGTCCAAGTTGGCTGTAAGGACATTATTAAATACTGAAATTTTATCCTCAAGAGGAGCAGAAGACATGCCAACTAATGAAGATACAGTCGAGTTTGCAAAGGTAGCATGATCAATTGATTGCCATTTACGGAAAGAAATAGTTCGTGAAGTCTCTCTACTAGAATGAAATGTCTCAATATTAAAAAAGATAGCTAGATGATCAGAAAGTCCAGTATCCACAACAGAGAGATTAGAAAGAGATGAGTCATTTGCAATAATTAAATCTAACGTGTGTCCTTTACAGTGAGTAGGGACATTTACAAACTGAGAAAAATTAAAACAGTCCAAGAGTGATAGAAAATCCTTGGCCAAGGGACAGGCTTTCTGATCTACATGCAGGTTAAAATCACCCAGAATCAAAATTCTCTTAAATCTGACGGACAATATAGAGAGAAGATCAGCAAACTCAGACAGAAAGTCCTTATTTAGTTTAGGAGGTCGATAGATAGTGACCATGGCAGAATGGAGAGCAGAGTGAGTATCAGACACATTTAAAACAAGACATTCAAAAGTTTTAAAAGGAGGAACGGATACAGGGTGAATCTTGTATTGCAGTTTGTAAAGAACTATAATACCACCACCTCTACCTGTAGTTCGTGAAACGTCAATGAGTCCGAAGCCCGCGGGAGTCAGCTGATTAAAAAGAAAACCATCGTCCTGTTTGTGCCATGTTTCCGTGATGAAAAACAAGTCTAGCTTCTTGTCCATGATAAGATCCGCCAGCAATAGAGCTTTGTTGTTCACAGAGCGCGCGTTTAGTAGCGCGCCTTTTAAAACACTTCCGGTTTGAAAGGGTACGCTGGCGCGTTTGGCTGCCGCTCCTCTCTCCCGTTTATTTTAATTTTATTTAATTTATTCTTATAAGTTTATTTGGCTATGAGCCAATGAAGCCAGTGAAGACTATCTGTCTTTGTTATTCTACCGTGATGCGGAATCACGCTTCGCATGCTGGACTACTGCTTCTATCTCTGAGTGCTGTTTACTGGAATTTACTCTTCTGTCGCCTGGCCCAGGACGTACACTGCTTACAACGCTGTGAGGCTGCTGTTGGTGTGGACCCTCCCCGAATGGCTCTCAGGTACACTGCTCGCCAGTTGTTGAACCTGAACGGACATTTAGATACGGCGAATGACATACGTGCTCTCTGCAGTCATGTTGGAATATTGCGACCTAAGCGTTATTTACATCGCTCTTCAAGGCGTAGTTTTTTATGCTCAACATCTAAACCTGTCGCTTATCCGACATTTCTGCGCAAACCCCATAGACTGCTGTTTAGACCTACAGGGGTTAATTTTAATAACTTATCAGCACTCAGGCGTGTGGAGGTTGCATCGGAGTCATCTACTCCCCCGCGTCTGCTGAAATCAGCACTGTTTAACGCGCGCTCTGTCAACAACAAAGCCGTTATTTTATCTGATATTATTTTAGAGCAAAAGTTGGACCTTATCTGTTTAACTGAAACATGGCACAAAGAATCTGACGGTCTTCTTTTTAATGAACTGACTCCTGCTGGCTATGGATTATTTGATCTGCCCCGTTCTTCCGGTAGAGGTGGGGGTATCATTGTGCTGCATAGTCAACAGTTCAACATGTGTCCCGTGGCTGTTCCCAAATCTGACTCGTTTGAATCTCTTGTTCTGAGTGTTTCTGCGCCCTTCTCTACTGCAGTGGCTACAGTCTACAGGCCTCCTAAGACAAATAAAGACTTTCTGTCTGAATTATCAGATATGCTGTCTTTTCTCTGCCTCAGATTTGAAAGAATTCTTCTCCTGGGGGATTTCAACATCCATATGGATATAAAAGACAACGCAATAACAAAAGACTTCTTGTCCATATTAGAGTGCTTTGAATTAGACCAACTTGTGGACTGTCCTACGCATGACAAAGGCCACACTTTAGACCTTGTGATTACCAATGGTTCATTTGTGTCTCAGTTGTCAACCTCTGATTTGGGTTTGTCTGATCACCGGGCTGTCTTCTTTAACATGGAATTACCTGTCATGAACACTTCCACTTCCCGCATTATTAATTATCGCAATTGGAGATTGATTGAGCCCACTGACTTTTCAGATTTAATTGACACTTTTTTAAGTTGTGATTCTCTATCTGATGATCTGGATGATAACGTTTCTGTGTTGAATTCTGTGCTGCTGTCGGGCCTGGACACACTGGCTCCCTTGAAATCACGATCTGTTTCTTTTGCACGCTCCGCTCCTTGGTACAATGATGATCTGCGTGCTATGAAGGCTTTGTGTCGCAAGATGGAGCGTAGATGGCGCACATCAGGTTTAACTGTTCATCACCAGGCCTGGAAAGACAGCCTACTTGAGTATAAGGCTGAAATTGTGTCAGCTAGATCTGATTATTTTTCTCAGATAATTGTCAGCAATCAGAGAAACCCTAAACTACTGTTTCACTCAATCAACAAGCTGCTTAAAAATCCCAGCCTCTCTAATGTTCCTGCTTCAACTCACCTTTGTAATATGTTTTTGGAGTTTTTTAGCACCAAAATTGATAATATACGTAACCACATTGTTACTACTCATACTATTGCTGCTGCCTCCTTAAATATTTCTGCATTTTCTGGTATCTCTCTCTCTAATTTTGCAATTCATGACCCCCAGTCTCTATGTAATATGGTTTCAAAACTGAAAGCCTCAACTTCCAGAATTGATCCCATACCATCTTGTCTTTTTAAATCATGTTTTGATTCCCTCTCTCCTGTTGTTTTGAGAATTATCAATAACTCTCTGTGCACCGGTATTGTGCCAGCAGCACTTAAAATTGCTGCTGTCACCCCTGTACCCAAAACTAAATACATGAACTTTGATAATCTGAATAATTTTCGTCCCATCTCTAATCTTCCATTCCTTGCCAAAATTTTAGAACAAACAGTGGCTTCTCAACTGCTTTCTCATCTTTCCTCTAATGATCTTTTTGAGCCACTTCAGTCTGGATTCCGTAAACTCCACAGCACGGAAACTGCACTAGTTAGAGTCACAAATGACTTGTTAATGGCTTCTGATTCTGGCCGCTTATCTATACTGATTCTTCTTGATCTTAGTGCCGCTTTTGACACTATAGATCACTCCATTTTAATCACCCGCTTAGAGACTATCTTTGGAGTTTCCGATTCTGCATTAAAGTGGTTTAAGTCCTACCTCTCGGATCGCAAGCAGTTTGTTGTGATGGGTGATTGCAAGTCTGAGGTCGGTATGGTGCACTCTGGTGTTCCCCAGGGATCAGTTTTGGGCCCTTTACTTTTTAGTATTTACATTTTTCCATTTGGCCAACTTTTAAGAACACTTGGTCTTAACTTTCACTTCTATGCCGATGACACTCAGATATATATACATTCAAAACCTGATGTCAATATGCCTGTGTCTTTCCTTTCTCAATGTTTTACTGAGATTAAGAAATGGATGTCTGAAAATTTTCTCTGTCTAAACAGTGACAAGACTGAAGTGATGCTTATTGGTTCACCTCATCAGTTGCGTAAAGCAGAGTCCATAACCTTAAGTGTGGATGGCTCTGCTCTGCAATTCAAAACTAACCTAAAAAATCTGGGGGTGATATTTGATGCCAATTTAACATTTGACCATCATGTTCGTAACACAGTCAAAACATCATTTTTTCATCTCAGAAACATTGCCAAATTGCGTCCCATGTTGACTTTCTCTGTAGCTGAAAAATTAATCAACACCTTTGTTTTCTCACGTATTGATTACTGTAATGCTTTGCTGGCTGGAGTATCTAGAGCTACCCTAAGTAAATTACAGTTGGTACAAAATTCAGCTGCTAGAATTCTTACAAGGACCAGTGCAAGGGAGCACATCACACCTGTCCTGGAAAAATTGCACTGGCTTCCTGTTAGTTTTCGTATCGATTTTAAAATTCTCATGCTCACTTATAAGGCCTTGAATAATCTGGCCCCTCAATATTTGTGTGAGCTTCTAACCCCCTACACTCCTACACGTGCTCTACGCTCCTCTGAAGCTGGTCTTCTAACTGTCCAAACAACACGGCTAAAAACTATGGGTGATCGGGCTTTTTCTTCTTTGGCTCCTAAATTGTGGAATTCCCTGCCCTCTGAGATTAGAAATGCAGAATCCCTTAGTGTTTTTAAATCATCCCTTAAAACTTACTTTTTTAGGGTAGCGTTTGTGTGATTCATGTCATTATTATGCTTGTTTTTGTATTGATTTTTTTTTTTTTTTTTTTTTTTTTTTTTGTGTGGTCAGTTTTTTACTGTTTGCACTGCTATGTGTACCTTTTAAAAGGTATATGTACCTTTTAATTTCATATTTTTATGTAAAGCGCTTTGAGATGCTACTTTTAAAGGCGCTATATAAAATAAAGTTTATATATTATAAAGGGCTTGCAGACACCGCATCACAGAAATGCCGCTCGTACGGCAGAGCAGAAAAGTTAGTAAGATCAACCCCGGAGGAAGACAGTCTTGTAATCCTTCGCCGGCAGTTCAATACTGGGATGGAGGACGACGAGGAAGAGATGTAGCTTCGTCCTGTGCTCCGATGAATATACCGCTTGGGCCGCAGTAATCCAGTCCTGTCACAGTGGTCATAGGTGTCCCCCGACAGATAGTAATTCCGCTTCAGGGATAAGAGCTGGCGAGAGGTGTACTGTAAGGCCATGTTCATTAAAGCCTCGTCTGCGTCAGCTCCCAATAAGCCTAACTGTGAATCCACAGAGCCGATAGAAAGCAACCAGGCCAACACCAAGAAAGACAATTTCCCGGCAAACATGAAGAGAGCACACGGCATCACAACGGATAGAGAGGAGCGGCAGCCAGAGCGCGCCAGCGTACCCTGCTCACCCGTCAGCCGGAAGTGAATTGACTATATACTAAGATTAGACTCAACTGGAACAGAACAACTGGTAAATCAGATGAGAACTGAGAACCATGTACTGAACTCTTGTTATTTAACTATGCCAAGATAAATTCAATTTCAAATTCTAGGGCACCTTTAAGCAGGGCTGTTGTGTTGTGCGCGCCGTGGCTCCGTGTGAAACATCGCTCTCTCTCTCTCACACACACTCTCTCTCTTTAGCAAAATTGCATCACAGATGTGCATCACACAATTTTCAATATTATTATATATAGAAGTGGCTGGCAAGATTAAATTTGCAAGATAATAATTTCTTAATAGCAATAATAAATAGCGCGTGTACTTTCTTAATTTCTCCAGTACCGACAGCAGAACCGATCCAGCAGTCTTTCATAATTCAGCACCGCGGCCCGTTTAATACCGGGTTTCGGCACACATCCCTAATAATGACCCACTCGAAATTGACATAATAGTAATACATAGGATGATAACAAAAAGCTTACACAACAACTCTTGCTTATTGATATAAACAAGTAATTTATCTTTCAGCTCAAGCCCTTGTTATATTTACAACTATTTAATGGACACTTTTTACATTTATGAGGTTCTCAGATCCAATATAATTTTGGTTGGGTAAACGTAAATAGTGTCGAATGGAAGTATAGTGGTAATGTAGTGGTGAACTACAGCAAATATGACTTTGCATTCCCATTTTTCTCCAATTTCGTTTAGATATTTTAATGCCAATAACACAAATCAAAGTGTTATAAATATAAAATGTAAAAATGTATAAGAGTTTTGGTAGATTTACAATGCTAACAACCATTAAAATGCCTCATTACAGTCTGTAAATATCTCTTAACAACATGATGCAATCACTAGTAAGACTTTCAAGTGAATTACGGGTCATTGGTCAGGCGTCCAATCACAACTGACTTCCAATGACATTTGAGGTTATTAAAACAGTAAGTCCCGCCCCTCGACTGCCAAAAATAGAAGTGTTCAAGCGAGCAGAAGCAGCAGGCGAGGGGAGATCAAGCGCGAGAGCATGGGGAATGATCATGCGCGCGCACGCGCGCGAGAGCTTGTATTGCGTGCTGAGGAGATGTCATGCGCACGTGCAGGGTTTGAATGAACTCGCAAGTTCCCGTTTTATCACGTGTAGATCTGTTATCCTCTCGCGAAAGTCATTTACAGCGCGAGCCAGCATCAGTTGTGTGCTCGGTTCTTTTTGTTATTGATTTATCGCCATACTACATTTTTTTTATACTGCATGACATTCAAAGCTTCTAACGTCATCAATCACATGGTAGTGTCATTTCGATACAAGCATCGGTACAGTGTGTGATACAATAGTGCTACAAGGCTTAAAGGCAGGGTAGGCAGGTTTTTTCTAAAAAACTTTTTCCAAAATTTGTTTAAACTGTCTTTATATACCAATACATAATTATCGAGTGTCTGTAGTCCTCTCAGGGCTGCAATAAACACAGCTACTTATTTCCATTCGGAACGAATGAAATGATTGGCTGGGTGACTGTCACTCTCCCTCGCTACCTTGGCTACCACCCCTGCCGCTACAGGAGCTGCGCACACCTGCAGGAGGGGAAGAGGCATGGAAGCTAGGAAGAATCACAATTATGGCAGAGAAAAAGTGGGAAAAAGTTTTTTTAGAAAAAACCTGCCTACCCTGCCTTTATGCCTTGTAGCACTATTGTATCACACACTGTACCGATGCTTGTATCAAAATTACACTACCATGTGATTGATGACGTTAGAAGCTTCGAATGTCATGCAGTATAAAAAAAATGTAAACCTCATCCGATGCATAAAAAGGGAAATGATTATTGAGGAAGCATTATTTAAATGATTTAACACTACACATCCCTATAATATAAATTATATATATTTTAAACAGAACACCTAAAATATTCTTCTCAATTACTTTAATTATGATCACATACTTGTATATTTTATATCATTGATCAGTATGTGAATCTGTTTACCAGACTACACATCACACGAGTTGTGGCCTCATTGGCACAAATGATATATTTCTCATGTCTGTGAGGCATGTAGCCTATACGCTGAGTTTTGGTTCATTTATGAGACGAGCTTCAGTTAACGTGCAATGCAAGTGATCGCGCCGGCGCCTCCATGCCCTGATTTTATTGTCTGCTATATTTGCTTATGTATTAAATCCAGGTGGGATATAAGATAACATAATCTGTTACAGAATATAATGTATATTGTATGCCTATATGCAGGGGCTGACTGGGACAAAAATTCAGCCCTGGCACTGTAGCCACACAAACACAGTATACGGCCAAAAAGGATTGTATACTGCCAGAAAACATTTCAAGGTCAAAGGGGCAATGACCACTGGGCCACCTCCCCTCCAACCTTTCTCAACATTTCTGAGAACACTTTTTTCTGACAACACACTTTTTCATGAGACATTTCATCAGTAGCAGAACTTTAACTACAGCCTCAGACTTCTTACCATATCAGGAACAGAGACTCCAGGTAAGATGTGATTTTAAAACAATATCAACAGGCAGTGTCAGTGTGTTTTGGAGTAAAGGTTAAGAGAAGGTTAATACAATGCTCAGCAAATCAATCTACATGTTCACTGAAAGAAAAAGTTAAAGCAAGTTTTCAGAGGATAGACATTAGTAATTGTGAAAATATTGTAATATCTCTGTAAAGCTGCTTTGAAACAATCTACATTGTTAAAAGCGCTACAGTATATAAATGAAGATGACTTGACTTGACTTGACCATGAAGTTGAAACTCAAAATACTAAAAAGTGCAAAGTTGTATTTAACTATTATATTATCTTTTACCTTTTATATTACTGATATATGTGTGTGTGTGTGTGTGTGTGTGTGTGTGTGTGTGTGTGTGTGTGTGTGTGTGTGTCCTGTGCTAGCAGAATGAATCAGAATGTTAATTCTTCTTAATATCATTAATTCATCTTTCTCACTAGGATACGTACTAAAAACCTTTAAGCTGGCTATGATTAAACCCCTTGTTAAAAAAACGCAACTTGATCCTACAGAATTAGTCAATTACAGGCTGATCTCAAATCTACCTTTTCTGTCAAAGATACTAGAAAAGGCGGTATCCTCACAACTATGTTCCTTTTTAGAAAGAAATGATATCTGCGAGGATTTTCAGTCAGGATTTAGACCGTACCATAATAAATGGTAAAAAATAAATAAAAAAATAAACCATTATAAATGATTTGCTCTTATCATCCGATCGTGGTTGTATCTCTCTATTAGTGTTACTCGATCTTAGTGCTGCATTTGACACTATTGACCACAACATTCTTTTAAATTATGTCTTTGTCTGATTTCCTCAGACGGTTTGTAATTAAATGAAAAAAGTTGTGTCTTCGCGATATTTAGTTTGTAACCAGCAAAGAAATTAAATTCATCAAGGATTTCCATCAGTACAGGAAGGGAAGCCTCAGGATCTGTTAAATGGATCAATACGTCATCCGCAAATAAACTAATTAAATGATCTTTATGTCCTATTGTAATGCCTTGTATTTGTTCATGTTGACGGATTCCCTGGGCCAGGGGTTCAATATAAACAGCAAATAATGTGGGGCTGAGGCAACAACCCTGTCTAGTTCCTCTTTGTAAATTAAACGATGGAGATAATGACCCATTACATTTTATTTTGGCTGTTGGTTGTTGGTAAAGAGATCTAATTATATTTACAAAATGTTTATTGAAGCCGAATCTGTCCAAAGTTTGATAAAGAAATTCCCAATTGACCCGATCAAAAGCCTTTTCGGCATCAAGGCTTAGTAATACTGCCGTCTTATTTTCCCTTTCTATTTTATCTATCAAATGTAGAGTCCTCCTAATATTATCATGTGTTTGGCGGCTTTTTATAAATCCAGTCTGGTCCTCGTCTATTAATTCAGGAAGGATAGTCTCTAGTCTTTTTGCAATAATTTCTGTATACATCTTATAATCCACATTAAGAATTGAAATAGGCCTATAATTGCAACTAAATTCCCTGTCCTTACCCTCTTTTGGAAGTACTGAGATAATTGCCTCATTCCATGAAGGTGGAAGTTTACATTCTTTTTTAATCCAGTTAAATGTTTTCAACAGGAGTGGGGCTAGTTGTTCTTTAAAGGTTTTATACCACTCTACAGGAAAGCCGTCACTACCTGATGTTTTAGATGTTTTTAAACTCCCAATCACTTTATTTATTTCTTCTAGTGTGAAATCTGCTGTAATAAAATCGTTTCGTATTTTGCATATACTTGGTAAATCCAGTTCATTAAGAAAATTTCTTGTCGCTTCCATTTTAGAATCAGAGGTGTCCGTATACAGTTGTTTATAGTAATTTAGAAAAATGGCCTCTATTTTCTGTGGATGATGAATCAAACTATTTGTTTGTGGGTCTTGTATCCTGTGAATGCTACTATCAACTTGCTGTTTACGTAGGCGTCGGGCAAGTAATTTGGCTGCTTTAGGGCCGGATTCGTAGTATGTCTGCTTATAGAATCGAGCCTTCTTCTCGACATCTTGTTCTAACAGGTCGTTAATCTGTTTCCTTAATTGCTGCATACGCGTTAGTAGTTCTGGGTCCCTGTTAATTTTGTGTTGTTGTTCCACATTTGATAAATCTGATGTCAGGGTATTATACTCCTTAATTCTCTTTTTTTTATTTTGTGCTGATAGTGCAATCAAATTCCCACGCATCACAGCCTTCAATGAATCCCACAATATAGACAGGTCTACCTCTCCATTATGGTTTATCATCATGTGGCAGAGTGGGGGGACGCGAGCAAAGCTAGACAGCAAGGAAGTTCACATTAAATAAACTGATAAGATTTTCAATGTAGCCAACTACGCCACCTTGGGACTTTCGCCCAAAGATATACTCAGACAACACAGGTTCGTTTCTTCACAAAGAGGACTGAGATGGTTCTGACAATAAAAAAAAAAAAAAATAAAATAAAAATAAAAATTACAAAATCTTCTCACATTGAAAAAAACACATTCACTAATAAATACCTTCCAAACATTTACCTCTTAATTACCTACATGTTAATACAAAAAGGAAGGCATTTAAAATACAATTAAAAATTAAAAGAAAATAAAGAAAGAAAAACAAAGACTGGGGGTTAATCGAAGACATTAACAGGAGAAGAATCTCTGACCCACCTTGTAAGTAATCACTCACTACACCCACATGCTAGTGTCCCACACTACAAAGGCAATGAAACAAATCCACACTCAAGTGTGTTTAACACTACACCCCAAATGGAGGTGGGCCAAATTACCCCCCTTCAGATGTCCCAGAGAGAACCCACTTAAGTTACAGATTCCATAAAAATAAATAGACAAAAATTTATAAGGGAGACAAAAACAGCAGCGTAGTTTGGGTCCGTGTATCCTGCTGATTACAGATGCGCTTACACGGCTCTGAGCTGGAAGCACGCCGTTAGGCACGCCCCCCTCAACCTGCACACACACAGTCGCAGCAGTGAGATTTAAGCACTTTTTAAAATCAAAAGAATCCCCCAAAAGAGATCATACTCACTGCGTCAGGACAACATATCTACAATGACCGCATGCTGCAACATGCCCTCACTGCACTGTAGCGACTGCAGAACAGGCTTTAGGTTATACACAACATTATTAAAAAAATAAATCATATACCACTTTACACCCATCCACATACCTGAGATTGGACAAATAAGCGACCCAAACTACACAACTCCATCAGGAAAAGGCAGAAAAAGGGAAGACCAAGAGGGTAACCAGAAACGGCTAAACGCAAACTCTACTTGTGCGTCTTGCTTTTATTATAAGGGCAATCATGATAATGATTAACCAGCCGGTATCTGACACAGCTGAGTCTATGGGGAAATTATTACCATTCTCCACCAGGGGGAGTAATGGAGGGAAATATCCAATCTGCTACAATCATATATTCTTTGATATTCAATTCAATCTGATCTGCAACTGCTTTGTTATTTAACAAACCCACATTCAACCTCCAACCTGTCCTTCTCTACCTTCCTTCTATTTGAACTGTCAGGTACAGAGCACTGTGATCAGAGACATCAGTTACTCCAATGCTACAATCTCTCACCCTATAACAGTCACTTTTTGGCATAAAAAAATAATCAATTCTAGAGTAAGAACGGTGAGGAGCTGAGTAGTGAGTGTAGTTTTTGAGAGACGGATTAATATGTCTCCAGACATCGCAGTATCCTATATCATCCCAGGCTGTGTTAATCAATTTTGATATTTTGCTTTTATTTCTTTTGTTGTTAGTTGTGTCTAAATGTTAGTTTAATACCACATTAAAATCTCCACCACATATACAGATACCCTCTGCCTCCAGTACAATTACATCCATTAATGTTTTGAAGAACAGTTTACTAGTATCGGGTGGTGCATACACATTTACTAATGTTACTATATCTTCTTCAAATTTACCCTTAACGATGAAATATCTCCCCTCCTTTTCTTTTATTTCCTTATATGATTCAAATTTAAATTTATTAGCGACAAGAATAGCAATCCCCCTTCTATGTGTATGCTCATATGAGTTATGATATGCATTTGTTTGTCTTCACAAATGGCATTATTCCAGATCACTTGTAGAAAGAATTCTATTAATATGGAATCTCTTTATCACCACACCAATGACAAACGGAAAACTGTAGTCTTTTACAGTGAATCTTACACTCTTTTATGCAATTTGTCCAACTAAATCTGTGTTTTAGAGCTGACCAAGTGAAAGACACAGGACACAAGTAGTGCACAATTGTTTTGTTTTGTTTTTCAGACTAAAAAAACTTCTTACAATATGGAAATTTTTTTGCTTTTAGTATCAATATGGTAGCCTTAAGGTTATCTATAAGCTTGTGTGCTCCAAAAAAATGACACAATTTACATTTAGAAGATATAAGCATTCAAAAATTACAGTCTCCACTACAGTATTCCGCCAATATGGATTAACGATTTTAATGACATCACTTTGCACTTCAGCTTCTCATGAAATTTTCTGTTTAATGAAATGCTCTCCAGAATCTGAAGCATCCTGCCCCCTACACTATAAATAGACACTGAAGCTTTTCTATATATAATGAATGGCACGTAATGCACTATAGGGGATAAACAACGATTAGACAGTGTAAATATGCTTTCCACTGAGGCGAAAGAAGTCTGGATTTGCGTTAGTGTCACATGAACACAGTCTGTTCCGTCCAAAGCCCAGAGCACCGAGCAGATATATGCACGAGTCGGTGCAGACCACAAAATGTTTCGGACCCATTTGAATTCTACACAGGAAAAATATAATTCGCTTTAAAATATGTTTTGAAGGAGGCATGGCTTTGGGGGGCGCTCTGAAGGGAGGGTGGGATTTAATGCTTTCAAAGCTAGTTTGCTATTGCTATCCACTCTGAAATTGCATACCCTACCTTTAATGATGGCTGGGTGACCTCTGTTGGCGACTTTTAAGAAAATAGTGGGTCGTTCACCTTTGTCCAATAGTATTATCAGTGCAGCCACACCTTAATGAGAAACAAAAAAAGAATTAAGAAAAAGAAAAAAATAAGCTATATATTATAATATATATATATATATATATATATATTCACATACCAAAGCAAAGTCATACTTTAATTTAATTGCTTTCAGTTTATAAACAAGCATTTTTTCTTTGAGGTATCCATACATCAGAATATTTCTAAACATACTTATAAAACATCCAATTTGATATTTCAACTTTTTAAAATAAATTAACATTTCTTTTGCATAAAATCTTTATTGTTGCAATAGCCAGACAGAGTCATTATAACAACTAGATTACCAGGTAAATCATAGTCTTTTCTTGGACTGCTGAATGTCATCGGTCTCATTCAGCTCTTTTCTGTTTTGAGTGGTGCCGTTCACATAACTGGGCATCTGAACACCCGACTTATGGACTAGATAGCTTGGTCTATTTCCACTGAACATGGGCCCCAGGGCCCCCTCCGATGCCCTCTCTGGCAGCCTTCATTTACATTTAGTCATTTAGCAGATGCTTTTGTCCAAAGCGACTTACAATTTAGGACTAAATTAAGCGAGTTATTGTGAAGAGGCAAAAACAATGCAAGAAGTGCTTAAAATTGTTCAGAGTAGCATAAGCCCGATAAGGGAGGATTTAAAGGAAAAGGAAAGATTATTTTAGTTATTTTTTTATTTTATTTTTTTATGAGGTTAAGAGCTCACGGAAGAGATGGGTTTTCAGCTGTCTTTTGAATGTTGTCAGGGATTCTGCATTCTGGATTAGGGTGGAGAGAGCATTCCACCAGCAGGGAACTGTGAATGAGAATTTTCTGGAAAGTGATATTGTGGCTCTCTGTGATGGAACCACGAGACGTCGCTCGTTGACCGATCGTAGGCTTCTGGTAGGGATGTAGACTCGTAGGAGTGAGTGAAAGTAGGAGGGAGCTGAGCCTGTGGTAGATCTGTAAGCAAGCGTCAATGCCTTGAACTTGATGCGAGCAGCGAGAGGTAGCCAGTGCAGAGAGATGAACAGAGGAGTGACGTGGGCCCTCTTGGGCTCGTTGAAGACAAGACGAGCTGCAGCATTCTGAATCATCTGTAGAGGTTTAGTTGCACATGATGCCAGAAAGCCCCACCCAGTTTTCCAGCCTGTCAAGAAGTATGTTGTGATCGACAGTGTCAAATGCAGCACTGAGGTCGAGTAGTACCAGCACTGATAATTTGCCTGAATCAGTATTTAAGCGAATACCGTTTATTATCTTTATGAGCGCTGTCTCTGTGCTGTGGTGCGGTCGGAAACCAGATTGAAAATTGTCAAAGTATCCATTCGAGCTTAAGAATTTGTTCAGCTGATTGAAGACAACTTTTTCAATGATGTTGCCAATGAACGGAAGATTTGAGATCGGTCTATAGGGGTTTGTCAGTCTCTCAACAGTAGCAAAAAGAGTGTGTGTGTTTAAGTTGCTGTTTATAATATTCGAATCGAAAAGAAAGTCTGTCTAGCTTTGCCTAGTTCCATATTGCATATTCCATATTGACTTTAGCACAATCAATAATAATAATAATAATAATATGTTTATTTTATATAGCGCCTTTCAGAAAACTCAAGGTCGCTTTACAATAATTTTGATAAGGAGTATCTTGCATTGAATACGAAAGCGAACGTGTAGCCAATGAAGTCTGCGTAAAATCATAGTAGTGTGGGAAGATTTATTTGTGTATGTGAGAACCTTAACTCCGGAGTTCTGAATATATTGGATCTTATTTATTGATGAATTGGGGAAGCCATAGAAAAGAGAATTGCAGTAGTCAAGCCGGGAAGTGATGAAAGCGTGAACTAGGGTCTCAGCATCGCTGATATTCAGAAATGCAAAGAATTCAGAATTCAGGAGGCAAATCAGTGAAAGTACCAGGTGTAAAAGCAGTGGAGAAGTCATGTGTGGGGACTGGAGAGATCATGGATGGGAAGAGATTATGAATGCTATCGATTTTATTTTGAAAGAAATGCAGGAATGACTCACAGAGGTCTGCTGAGTTACTCATGACAGGTGCTGGAGGTTTGGTGAGTTTACTGACTACAGAAACCAGTGCTTTAGGTCGAGAGGATGCGTTATTAATAATAGTAGAGTAATAACTAGAGTGTGCAGTGTTTATAGCAGATTTGTACAACTGGATATGGTCAGTGTAAGCAGTAAGGTGAACAGTGTAAAGGCGTTCAAGATGACGACCAGCTGTTTTAAGATTGTGAAGTGGAGGGAGACGTGTGTGTAAGGTACAACTCCACTTTTAAGTGTCAGTGTTAATCAAAGGCAGTGGAAATACAGGCATTATATTTGGTAAGGATATCGAGGGAGCTCGTGTGTTCAGTAATATCAGAGAGATGAGTTTGTGCAGATTCAGAAAACAGTAATGGATTAACTGAATTGACGTTACGGTAGGTTATAGTGGATTTCACCCTGAGGCGGGGAAGAGGCTTTTCACAGTTTAGTTCAATGAGGAGGTGATCAGACAGTCCAATCTGAGAACCAAGCACGGAAACATTGTGTAGACCAGCAGTGCAGACAAGATCCAGTGTGTGACCTTTTGAGTGTGTAGCAAAATCGACATGTTGTACAAGTCAAGTCAAGTCAAGTCAAGTATATTTGTATAGCGCTTTTCACAATACAGATTGTATCAAAGCAGCTTCACAGTATTAAATTAAAATAACACAACAAGGTTTGTTTCTAGTGGAATTTATTGATAAAATCAAATTAGATATCCAGAATATCCCCAACTGAGCAAGCCAAAGGCAACAGTGGCAAGGAACCGAAAAACTCCATCAAGTGACCTAATAGTGTCCTAAAACTCCATCAGGTGACCCAATGGAGAAAAAAAAAACCTTGGGAGAACCCAGGCTCAGTCGGGGGCCAGTTCTCCTCTGGCGTTTATTAACTAGAGGCCGGATTGTAATTTGAACTGTAAGATTAAAAATATTATATGAATGCCTGGCTGAAGAGATGCGACTTTAATCTAGTTTTAAACTGGGAGAGCGAGTCTGAGCAACGAACAGTATCAGGAAGGCTATTCCAGAGTTTTGGAGCTAAATGTGAAAATGCTCTCCCTCCTTTGGTGGTTCTGGATATCCTAGGTATGACCAAAAGCCTTGAATTAAGTGATCTTAAAGAGCGCGATGGATTATAGGGCGATAGAAGATCCGTTAAATAGACTGGAGCTAAGCCGTTTAGGGCTTTATAAGTCAGTAGCAATACCTTGTAATTAATACGGAACTTTATAGGTAACCAATGCAGTGATGATAAAATCGGTGTTATATGATCATATTTTCTTGATCTAGTAAGAACTCTAGCGGCGGCATTTTGGACTAACTGTAGCTTGTTAATTGAGGATGCAGGACAACCGGCTAATAAAGCATTACAGTAATCTAGTCTCGAGGTCATGAATGCATGAACTAACTTTTCTGCATCAGAAACTGATAGCATATTACGTAGCTTAGCAATGTTTCTAAGGTGGAAAAAGGCGGTTTTTGTAACATATGAAATATGATTTTTGAAAGACAGGTTGCAATCGAGTATAACACCCAGGTCTTTTACTGTAGAGGATAAAGTAACAGGACATCCTACTATATTAAAGTTGTATTGCGAGAGGTTTTGTGGGCGGTTTTTTGAACCGATAAGTAGTACCTCTGTTTTGTCTGGATTTAATAAAAGAAAATTACGCGTCATCCAATCTTTTATATCTTTAACACACTCTGTCAATTTGGATAATTTATCGTTTTCATCTGGCCGTGATGAAATATATATTTGAGTGTCATCAGCATAACAATGGAAACTAATTCCATGTTTCCTTATAATATTTCCAAGTGGCATCATATATACTGAGAATAATAGAGGGCCTAACACAGATCCCTGCGGCACTCCATAGTTTACTGGAGTTATGATCGATTTTTCTCCATTTAAATAGACAAAATGGTAGCGGTCAGATAAGTATGATCTAAACCAGCTTAATGCTTGTCCTTGAACACCAGTATAATTTTGTAGTCGATCTAAGAGTATTGTGTGATCTATAGTATCGAACGCAGCACTAAGATCAAGTAAAACTAGTATTGAGATACAGCCTTGGTCAGAAGCTAAAAGTAAATCATTTGTGATTTTAACGAGCGCAGTTTCAGTGCTATGGTGCGGCCTGAAACCAGACTGAAACTTCTCATAGATATCATTTTCTTGCAAGAAAGAACACAATTGAGCGGACACCACTTTTTCTAATATTTTAGACATAAATGGAAGATTTGAAATGGGTCTATAATTTGCTAGGTTATTATGATCTAATTGTGGTTTCTTAATGAGAGGTTTTATAACTGCCAGTTTAAATGTTCTTGGAACATGACCTAAAGATAAAGACGAGTTAATAATATTAAGGAGAGGCTCTTCCACTACAGGTAACACTTCTTTCAGTAGTTTAGTTGGTATCGGATCTAATAAACATGTTGTTGTTTTAGAGGAAGTGATAAGTTTATTTAACTCTATTTGTTCTATAGTTGTAAAGCACTGTAATTGTTCTTGCGGGGTGATAATTAAGGCTGAATTATAAGGCGCAACTGAAGATTGAACGTTTACAATTGTGGTTCTGATGCTTTCTATTTTCTCAGTGAAGAACTTCATAAAATCATTACTACTAAACTGTAACGGGATATTTTGTTCGGGTGATGTCTGTTTATTTGTTAGTCTAGCCACGGTGTTAAATAAAAACCTTGGATTATTTTGGTTATTTTCTATTAGTTTGCGGAGGTGCTCAGCCCTGGCTGCTTTTAGGGCCTTTTTATAACGTGACATACTGTCTTTCCACGCGATTCTAAAGACCTCTAAATTAGTTTGTTTCCATTTACGCTCTAAAATACGTGTTTCTCTCTTTAGAACATGCGTGGTATTGTTGTACCACGGTGCTTTAATTTTCTCTCTGACCTTTTTTAATCTAATAGGTGCAACAACATCCAATGTTCTAGAGAGAATAGTGCTCATAGTGCTAGTTAGTTCTTCTAGTTCATCTGTTTGTTTGGGTTCAGGCAGCAGCTGAGACAGATCGGATAAGCAATTTGAGAAATTATCTATGGTGGATGGAAGGATTGTTCTGCCTGGTTGATAACGCGGCGCTGCATGACATATTACAGCAGTACGTAATATGCAAGTTACCATGTAATGGTCAGTGACTTCATCACTTTGCGGTATAATATCTATATCGGTTGGATCGGTTCCATGTGATATAATTAAATCGAGTGTATGATTAAGACGATGAGTTGGTCCGGTGACGTTTTGCTTGACCCCAAATGAATTTAATAAATCTGTAAACGCAGCCCCTAACGCATCATTTGGATTATCTACGTGTATGTTAAAATCTCCAACAATTAATGCTTTATCGACATTGACTAATAGGTCTGAGAGAAAATCTGCAAACTCTTTTAGGAAATCAGCGTAAGGCCCAGGCGGTCTATATACGGTAGCCAAGGCTAGAGATAATAGGGATGTTTTTCTAACATCTAAGAGCGTAACATTTAGTACAAGTACTTCAAACGAAATAAACTTATAACCCGCTTTCTGAGTAACATTGAGAATATCTCTATAAATTGTCGCAACACCACCGCCACGACCAATCAGACGGGGCTCATGCTTATAGGAGTATCCAGGAGGAGCAGACTCATTTAGACCGAAATAATCATTTGGTTTAAGCCAGGTTTCAGTTAGGCAAAGTACATCGAAGCTATTATCTGTGACTATTTCATTTACAATAACTGCCTTAGGTGTGAGTGATCTAATGTTTAGAAGACCTAGCTTTAGAAATTGTTTTTGTTTACTAATAGCAACATTTTCTGTTTTAATAACAATTAGATTTTTCCTAGATCCTGCAGTAGATTTGTTATTTGATCTCACTAAACGAGGAATAGACACGGTTTCTATGCAATATTCTACACTAGTATTTATATCAGTTAAATTGGTGCAGCAGAGACTATGATTTGGACTTTTGGTTACTAGTCAAAAGGTATTTAACATTTTGGAGATGTTATCCGACAGAAGATCTGCTCCGAATCTGCTTGGGTGTAAGCCATCGGCACGGAAAAGCCTAGGACGCTCCCAAAACAGATTCCAATTATTTACAAAGAGCAGTTTCTGCTCATTGCACCATGACATTAACCATCCATTTAGCGCAAATAATCTGCTAAACTTTTCATGTCCTAGTCGGTACGTGGGAAGCGGTCCTGACACTATGATCGTTGTTTCAGGCGATGTGCTGCGTACCGTATCGATCAGATTCCTGAAGTCTTTCTTCAGAATCTCTGTCTGGCGCATCCTGATGTCGTTCACTCCCGCGTGCAGGACAACAGTTCCGACGCGCTCGTCACCGTTCAGAATCTCGGGAACGTGAGTAGCGATTTCAGAAACACAAGCACCAGGAAAGCAGTGACTGTGCACCTTACTTTTACCTAACGTTGCGCGTACGTGCCGAATGATGGAATCGCCGATGATCACAGCATCGCGTTCTGTTTCGCGAAGAGGGGAGAAGCGGTTTTGTGTGGATAACTCGAAAACCGGGAGGGTCGGAGAGAGTCTTGGTCTAGACCTGACTCGCGTCTTCCGCTGCGGAACCACCCAGGCTTCGTGGTGGCGTGTTGGAGCCGGAGTGAACGAGACCATGGCTGATCGCGACCTCGGCGCTCGGGACCTATGTTGAGAAACGCACGGAGTAGACGAGGTCGGAGTCAGCGGGTTAGTAACGTTAATCTCTGATTTGTGTGCATCGGCGCGTGATGTTTCAAGAGCTAACCGCCGGTCTATCAGCTCGGCTTGTCTCAATAAAAGGTCGTGGATCTGTTTCTCAACAGCTTCCAGCTCAGACTGCAGTGCGTGCAGCTCAAATGTGTCCTCACCTGCACCAAAAGGTAGACTACTTTCATCTGATATATTCGCCATTTTAACAGATGGACAGTAAGTTAGCAACGAAGCTACCAGTGATGCTATCAATATTAATACTAATTTATGACTGAAGTTTTAGATATAATCCGTCTTTTTAGTGGTACGGGTGTAGAGTAGACGCACGATAGGCGAAAAATGTTTGTAAGTGAGTGTTGAGAAGACGCGTTCAGCCGTGATCCACGGGAGTTCAAGTACAAGCTTGAAACATTCAAACACTGACAAGAGTTCACGCGATTCTGCACAATCAGTATCAACATGTACAGTATATTGAAATCACCAAGTAATATAACGCAAGGGGACAAGGCAGAGGAAAGGGGTAACAGTTCATGCAGTTCACTGAAGAAAATAGAGATAGATTTAGGTGGACAAGACAGGAGAATCAAGAGTATTGGAGATCCAGTACCAGAAACTTTGAGAACTAAATATTCAAAGGTTAAAGTCACATGAAAGTCAATAGTCTTGACTGGAATGCGGTAAACACCACCGCTTGATGTCAAACGAGGTTTGGCCAAGTAAGTATATCTTTAGTTGGACCTCAGCACTATTTCTGGATAACTAAAGTACAGTAAGTAAAAAATTACTTGTTCCATTTTAGCAGACTTTAAGTATATCAGTTTAGTATACCAAAAGCACAATTGCAGGGTATTTATATTATGTACATAAATATGTAAATGTATTTATAGCATACTTAGCATAAAATAAATTTCAGTCAAATACATTTTAGTATATTTATTTTTTTACTAAGGGATCCTTTAAAGATTTGCTTATTTTGTAAACATCGATAATGTTTTATATGGAAATAAAAAGAGTTTTAGATGAAAAATGATCATGTCATTACACCTGATTATCAATAAATTGATACAGAGTCAAGAGATCTAGTTTATTTTGTAATACTGTTCCTGCTGTTTTTTGGTAGTTGGCAAGAGGACGCTTTGGCAACACCTGGAAAGAAAGCAAACGTGAGTGTTTGGTGTACTTAAGACTTCGCCTCGTGAAGACTAGAAACAAGGAGACCCTTGTTCCCATCATCAAGAAACATGTCAAACGTCAAAGTCTAGTTGTGAGTGATGAGTGGAGAGCATATGCCGGTCTTTCCTAGGAGGGCCACAAGCATGTCAGAGTCAACCACAGCCAGAATTATGTAGATCCACAAACAGGACTACATACTCAAAACATTGAGAGAACGTGGCAGACTTACAAGAGGGAAGTTTGGCATAAGCAGGGATCGTTCTGAGAAGGCTTTAAATAAACAGCTCTGCTTCATAGAGTGGACCTACTGGTTAGCAAGAAGATATAAACATGGAGTACTTGGAAGACTTCTCAAGGTCATAAGGAATAGTAACCACAGATCAGTTTAGGAAGTATCTGTAAAAGTGGCTGGTTATGCATTAACTTGTACCCCCACCCACCCCTCATTGTCACGAAAGGCAACATGTATTAATTAAATTGGTTTTAATTCTTTTTTTGCCTTGGTGTTGTTTATAACTTTGAATCTTGGCCTAGCATTTGAAATGTTGAAATGTTGTTAAAGTAGGTTGTTGTTAACTATACGAGTTTGTTTGTTTCTTTGTTTTTGTGGTTTGATCTTGGACCAGGGCAGTGCAACATTTTATATTTTTTTCAAGTATTGAGAGAGTTTTCTCATTTTGAAATGCTCAATATAATGTTTGTCACATAATCAGGTGGTTCAGATGTGCTGCTGATACCCTAGTAAAGGATAGTGTGCATTATTTGTAGTCTTTATATTTGATTGAATAAAAGTGCTTTCTTTCTCTGATGTGCTGCCTATAGTGTTTGTTCTACTTCAGTCAGGTATGCAAAACTTCTCATTTTAAATGGTAAATATGTTGCATATAATTAACGGAAAACTGTATGTAATTTGTTGATAGGTTATAGACTTTCAACTGTTTTTCACTGTAATAAGATATACTAAAAGATACACTGAGAATGTCTGCTAACAGTCTACTGATCGCAAACTATATATTTGTTGACAAGCAACTTATCTTTAGTTGATTATCAACAGATGGTAAATTAAAGATTGTTTTAGTTTTTAATCAGTTTTAATAGTCATTAATTTGATGCATTTGAAACCCCTTGAGTATGATATACTGTATCATACACAGAACATATGCTGACTTGACCGTTGACTTTCAACTTTCAATCTACAGAAAGTTACTAGACAATTGGTTAATACCCTGTTGCAAAAAAACAAACATATTGACAGTCAGCAGGCACTTTTGTAAAATCTGTAGATTAACACTTGAAATGCACTTGTCTGTTGAAACAGTGTTGTTGAATGTCAATTGATGCACTGTTGACATGCTACTGAATGGCTACTAATAACTAATAGAGTCTCAACAGATGGACTATCAAAATAAAGTGTTACTAAATAGCTTAACAACAAGCACTTACTGTAGCGGACAGTTTCTCAACATCTCTATTATTCATATCTCATATCTCTATTTTGATGCTTAATATTTGTTGTTATTAGTGTTTTTACCTTAATCTTTCATCTTTGACCTCTTACATTTGATCTCATCTCTGTCATTATGTTACAATCAAAAGTCAAATAAGCAGAGCAGAGATTTCTGTCATATATGGATGAATATTGTGACGATGTGCAAGACTGTGTCGATCGTGTCTTTAATACGACACTTTGTACAAACTAGGATGATGAAAGTGCTTTAACGGTTCTTGTGTTTATTCAGACGAGGCTTCATGCTGTTGAAGAAGCTTAAGATGACAAAAGTGCTTCTGTTTTGACACTGAAAATGATTCTGTCGCACAAAGGTAAAAAATAAGCCACTATCTGACAATCACATAGCCGCCTCTTTGTCTTATTCTTCCATCCAGATGAACCTCCATGTCATATTCATGTAACAAATAGCACTTTGTTACAGTGAATTTCAGAAGAATACTAACGTACGGTTGCATCAGTTGTTTACCACCAAATTTCCGTCAGGAGCCAATGGCGCGTTGCATCATTGCCAATCAGTGTTAATGATGAGGACTTGCTTCTACATGTCTTCTGAACCAATCCCACCATCCGTAAACATGAACCCTGTAAATATGTTAATATGTTAGTATGTTATCTGGTCTATAAACTCAGCAATATGCAAATAATTCTTCTGTAAGAGGGGACACATTACCATATTGGTCTATTCTCTGGAACACTTGGCTTCGATTGGCTCCTGAAGCTCCCGGTGGTGTTGAATCATGGGTGAAGGTGTCGTCAGTGTCTTCAGCTTAAAATGAGCTGTCAGTCTCATGACGAACTTCACACTGCGCTGAAGACCACAGGAACTTCAGACAGGTAAGAGATTATGCTTAACTGCTCTACTGACGGAAACTTCATAAATGTAACAACTGGTGGTTTAAGATGATTCATATTCAGTGACACTTTTTGGTTAGGCTGTCTTGAAACAACCAGTGAAGGTCACTAAATAATTCCACTTAATGTTTTGACTTAACTATGAATTTGTATCACTGTATCAACTCAATGAAACTATCTTTTGTAGAGCTGAAATCATAATGATATTTGAACTGAACTACTCTTTATTACTGTGAAGCTGTATTGTATAAAGTGCTATGAACATGACTTGACAATTCTAGTTTAATCACAATCACTAACTATACATATTCTGTCACATAGTTGTCATGAGGCTGCTTGTTTATCTTCTATGTTTGTATTTTGTGCACCATAATTATTGTACTGTTCTATTATTTCGAAAAAGTCATTGTATAGCAGATTTTTGTACTTCATATTTTTTCATATTTCAAACAAAGCAGATTCCTACTGTGACAACACAATATAATGTGACAACATGCCCCATTGTAGATGTAGCTTGTTAAATGAACTGTAACAGTCATGTTTTTCCTAGTCAAGACTTTAAGGTTTGACTAAAGAATATACATTTTTAAATGATTATCGAAAAGTGATTATTCTTTAACAGAAAGTCTTTTGTTGCATTACGAGAGATCGTCACATGTGATGTCAAGGCATCTGTAGGGAAATACTTTAATTCAACATGTATTTGTGCGCATGTGAACTTCAGTTATTGTGTCTGCAAGTGTGTAGAGTTTCATGAGTCCAAACAGTGAAATTCACTCATGAATGTTATTATCGAGACATAAAGTCAAAGCTGTTTCAGTGCTGTTTGAATGAGGAGCAGAAAAGCACAAAGCAAGAGTTTGATTGATCACTGTTTGTGTGTTTCAGGAGTTGGTCCGAGCACACAGAGAGGACGATGGAAATCACAGAGCTGTTCAGATACATCAACTCGTCTCTGCTCATCAGTCACCGGCCGCTGAACGCCTCTCCGGTCGAGCAGACCATCTACGCTAGTTGTGCACACATGCCCACCGGCATCATCTTCTACCTCGCGCTGCAGTTCATCAACCTGTTCCTGGGCATCCCGGCCAACATCATGGTTCTGTGGCTCATCCATAAGAATAAGGGAGACTCGTCCACCTCAGACATCTTCATCGTCCATCTAGCCTTGCTGGACACTTTCTTCTGCCTCACTCCTCCGCTGGAACTGGCCAACATCGTGTATCTGACCTCCAGCAGAATCTTGAACGTCCTGCTCTTCTTCTACGGTGTCAAAGACTCGTCGGCGCTCTTTCTGTCCTGCATCTGTCTGGACCGATACATGGCCGTCTGCCATCCCATCACCTTCACCGAACTCAAAGACCAGCGGCATCGCTCGGTGTGCGCCGGCGCCGTGTGGCTCGTCACTTTAGTCTACGCCTCAGCAAAGGGTTCAGGAAACATCCCTCACTTTGAGAAAGTCTTCACCGTCATGATTCTGGCAGCGTTTGCGTTCATGCTGTTCTGTAACATCTCTATTCTCTGGGCCCTCAGACAATCCGCTCCAGGCCGAGACGAGAGGCATCCCGTCAAGAAAAAGGCCTTCAAAATGGTCATCATCATCTTGGCCATCATTGTGTTTAACTACTTCCCGCCGGTGGCTCTCTTTCCATTTCAAGAGTATTTCATTCCGGAGGTCTTCCACTGTTACATCCACTACATCACCTTCGGCTTCATGGACATCAGCAGCAGCATCCAGCCGGTTCTGTATCTGTCGCGGGAGAAGCTTCACAAAGTCCCGTCGTGCTGCTCGAAAAACACAGAATCTACGGATGATCCTGTGCTCACCGTCCGCCATTGAGTTGCTGTTATTGGAGTATTTCACTGATAAGATGCACTGAACTACTGTAAAAATGCAGGTTCTGTGCGTTCTGTGTACGTAAACAATGTGTACTGTTATTATATTACAGCCATTAAGGTCCTTGCACACTGAGTCCGAAATTTTTGCATGCGGTTTTTCGTATTCGTGAATATTCGTGATTCGGTGGCTCTAAATTGTCAAAACACCATTCAAAATGCTTGCTACGGATGCGAAAAACGCAGAAAATCGAACCTGAAGGCAGTGTGCAAGCGTGATTGACATAACGTGAGGTCGTATTTATTTTTTAACGTGCGAAAATTTCGGATGCGAATTTCGGACTCAGTGTGCAATGGCCTTTAGACTCTTTCTGCAGCTGTTTTATGCTTAAGTTTGTTGGTTGTGAGGTATGTGTTGAATTTACATGAAAACAAGCTGCAGATGTGTGCATAGAAACATGTTGCTATGAGCATATTTATTTGCAGTGGATTGTGTGTCACATCAGCCTCATGAGCTCTTCATTTACTTATGTCTGTAATTCTGGATTAATATACATCGTATGAGACAAGATGCCTGTTTTAAATAATTGTATTTTTCACAACATTGCACCATACACACACAGTATATGTATATATATATATATTTTGTGGCGGGAGGAGCAAATGACAGACACAGTGGGTGTGGTGTCAGGTCTCAGAGAGCCATTTTATGAACATAAAGAAACATAAAATGTCCAAAAAGAGGGAAATAAAGTGTTAAAACAAAAGGGGGATCTGGTGTCCTCGTTTGCAGTGGCGAGACTCCCTCTGCGCTCCCCTCCTATACCCACGAGGACCCCAGCGTGCACAGGGAAGAGGCTGGTCTCTCGAGGAGACGCGATGATTAACATCGACGGTGATGAGGCTTCATATTCTTCAGGTGTGCCTCATCACACACCGCCAATTCTTCTCTGCAGCGCCTCCTCTCCAATCACACACACTCCAGTCAGGAACCTGGCGAAGTTAAGGGACGGGGTGGCGCTGATTACAAGGGAGAGGCAGCCGTTCCGTCAAAATATACTCAAACATAGTCGATGTTATTCCAGTGTAACAGGGTTAGTAATTCAGGGAAGGAGGCGGGAACCGGCGATCGTTTTACACTTTAATAATCATAAAATAAACGGACACAAAATGAAAGTAAAAGTGGCAGCCCCTCACAGACGACTGCCACACACACATAAACAAAACACAACATAAAGCCAGGCCTGGTCCTCTCTCGTCCTTCACTGATCTAATCCATCACAACCATCCAATCAATTCCCCACGGACAAAATCAAGCCCCGCCCACATTTGTTCTTGTTCCAGAAGCGTTTCACTCAGATATACAACACAACAGGAGAGTAAAGACCAGTGCAACTTCCCTTTCATGCTGACTTTAATGCGCTTATGTGTAAAAGTTCAAGAAGTTCGATTAATTCATTTACATTATTGCATTTAGCTGAGGAAACAGACACAATTCAATGGCAAGACTGGTCATAACTTTAAATCAGTAGATTGGTCTAATTTGAAGACAAAAACAAGATTTTCCCTTGGTAAGCAACTATTTGTTCAGACCAGGCGCCTGTACCATGAAGTCGGTTTAGGCGGGTAGCCAGGTAATTTTATGGTCAGTTTGCGCCAACCCTGGGTTTTAGGTACTGTGAAAGTAGCTCGGCTTTAATCGGTGTTCTTACGCTGCACGGCTAATCTGCTATGGGGCGGAGTCAAGATCTCAGGCTGAAGTTAGACCAATCAGCTGTGAGCAAAGAAACATCTAGGTGACGAGACTAATTCCCAGCATCTGTTACAATGGCTTCCCCTTTTCTTCCAAATCCTGCGGACATTTGATTGCAAATTGTTAGATGAGCACTTTGTACAGAAAGAGTTTTTAGGGACAGACAAAATCCATTGTCCATGTCCAAAATGCACATAACAAGTTAGACACTTCGAAGCCCTTACCGTACTGCAAATGGTGTGTATTGCAGTGCATTTTTTTTGCAAGTGGTGCATACTTGTATGCGGTCGGTGATGCGAAGAATCTGGGGAAAAACACTGTTTGTTGAACCATTCCTCGCGCTGCAGGGGTACATTAATAGCTTCATTGTGTTCCCTGGACATTTATCGACCATGTCCATAAAAGAGGGCTTTTATAAAATTGCCGGTAAGATATACTGATAGGGTGACATCACATGAACTAATTTAACCTTTTACATTCACTTGTTTTCAAAAAGCAGATTTCACTTAGACACTTAAATGTATTATACAATACAGTACATGTTTAGAATGATTTTAAATCTTTATTATTAGTTTTAATCTTATGATAGTATCCCCTAGAGTCACTGGAGCAATAGACTGCACACAATCTCCACGGCTATAGGAGAACATGAGGCAGATTACGTGAACAAAAAGTCCTTTCACAGCCTTAATGTACTGTACATGTGAGAATAATTTTTATTTTCAGTGAGATGACTCTTTAAATGAATAAGAACATCAACAGAAATGACAATGATCTACTGTACATGTAATCTGCAGATGGCTTGTGATTATGAATGTATGATCACAATATTGGACAGGGGCTCCTCTAGGGTTTCTGGGCCCCATGGCTGATTTGTAATACTAATCCGGGCCCCAAATCCCAATTATCTTATCTGTTTGCCACGTGTAACAACAATCATTATCTATAAGCATAGCAATTAATGCTGTTAAAGAGACAGCAAAGAACTAACTTTGAAAGTTTACAGATATTATGCATTTATAACTATATACAAATAATTAGTTGATTGTGATATTAATTCTGCTACATCAAGTTAATTCTATTAACTGACCCTAATATTTCTAATTAATCATAACAATTTATGATTTATTATTAATATTTCCCCTTTGAGCTAATTTGCTACAGATCCTTACATAGAACACTGGACTGCACTGCATGTTTATGTTTATGTTCATATACAAAATTGTCACTTAGAATTGGATTTAGATCCAATCAATGCATAGAGTTTTAGAGGAAGAGAACAAGAAAGAAGAGGTTGATGAGGAGGAAGGAAGGCAAATGTGGAAATTACCGCTGTGTCCCAATGTGAAGGCTGCATCCTTCGAAGGACGCACCATGTAGCCTTTGTAGGATTTCCTAATTGCGCAACCAGGTGTTCCCGATCACCGCTCCTGGCGCCAAGCAACGGACCGAGAGGACAGCTGCCATCCTGATGATTCATTTGATATAATTGAGTAAACAGCTATGGAGCCAGAATTGGCTATTGTCGTTTTTTATGTTTAATATTTTACTGGAGGACATGGTGAGGATGTTTCAGCCGCGGTGCTGCCGGATCATGTGTTTTCGGCTTAGCCAAGACCATGGCCAGATAAATTAAGTTGGTTGGCTGCGTCCCAATTCAGAGGCTGCGTCCTGCACTGGCGGATTACACTTTAAACTGTTCAAAATAAAAAATAAACAAAGCTTCCTTTTACAGTACAGTTGCACTTTACTTACTGAGTAAATTGTAAAAACATCTGCAAGAACATACCCAATATTTAAGATGTGCCATGACATTTGGGAAAACTGTTCCTGCGGGGTAGTTACCAGGTAAGTGTAAGGTAAATTATTTGATAAACCCTCTATAAATGGGTGTAGCAATGAACAACAACTATGTAAGACAAGGTCATTTATTGGAAACTACCGTCTTAATTTCAAGATAGTAATAAATAAACATGGACTGTTACCAACATAACCCTAGGATAACTACAAACCTAACTTGAATTGATGGGTAATACTGGAGGTAGGGCTGTAGTACTCGAGTCCGGTCTTGGACTCGAGTCCGGACTCGAGACCGTTTTTCTATGGTCTCGGACTTGTCTCGGACTCGCTGGTATTCGGACTCGGACTTGTCTCGGTCTCGGCCACTGGTCTTGCCAAATATGGCTTTTGGTCTCGACCGAGTCCAGAAGTCTTTATTATGTTCCAAGTAATCACACATACGTCGCCGCGATATTAAAACAAAATATTATTGGAGGGAAAGTGAAACACTATGGGCATTTCGGGTCTTTTTCGTGAGCCGGCTCGTTTCACTCAGCTCACTGAAAAGAGCCGGCTCTTTTTCGTGAACGGGCTCGTTTGATCAGCTCACTGAAAAGAGCCGGCTCTTTTGACTCACAAACGGCTCTTTAAAAAATAAATGTTTAAATAAACTCGCTGAAAGTCCACCGCTAGTGCAACGTGAATATTCACATTTTTGATTGTCCATAACACCCCGAAAACTAGCCTGCTTGCCTTGCACATCTAATTAATGGGCAAAGGTTTCCGACTTTTTTTCTTACCTTTCTTTCTTTGCCTATTCCACGAGTGGTAACGTTAGGCTCCAATGACTGGCTGTTTTAAAATATAGCTAATATCGAAACAAAATAACCCAGCTCATAACTTGCAGGTTTGCTTAGTGGCAAACCTTTTTCATTTGATTGCTTCAGCCGCCACCCGCCTGAATTTAATTAAAATATTATTTTTCGTCACGTCATCCGCCCGATCCGCGGTTTATCCGCATCTTTTGTGTGTGTGTGTGTGCAGTTTAATTGGTTGACATCGCGTGTATGATTGACAGGAACAGAATGTGAGGCTGATCAGACAGTCGAAACGAATGTGTGTGCTCCTTTAGGCCTATATAATTTTTTTTGAATTTGAATTTGAATTTGTCAATTATTTTAAATAAAATTTAAATTATTCATTATTTCATTATTACATAGTGATTTAATTTCTATAGGCTATAGCCTATATTTTTTTAGCAGACTTTTTTTTCCCTGTCCTGGACTCGGTCTTGACTCGGACTCGAACCTCTTTGGACTCGGTCTTGACTTGGACTCGACTAGTCCTGGTCTTGGACTTGTCTTGGACTCGACAAAGGTGGTCTTGACTACAGCCCTAACTGGAGGTGTTTCTAAAAATAGTCTGCCTACATTCTGAGGAAGTACACAATTAAATCGGAGATATTACCAACCTAAACAGGTAACAAGTACACAGTACTTTGTTGAGTTGATATTTAACAGTGGTGTTTTTTTCCCCTGGTAGTTTCTCTGTAATTGCATACTAATCACCTTAAGTAATTACACACTAAAATACTATAATTTACCATATATTTACCCGGTAAATACCTAGTAATTAGTTTGTAGTTTCTCTGCATTTACGTACTTGTTACCTGTAGTAATTACCAATAACCAACTATAACTTACCATATATTTACCCGGTAAATACCTAGTAATTAGTTTGTAGTTTCTCTGCATTTACATACTTGTTACCTGTGGTAATTACCAATAACCAACTATAACTTACCATATATTTACCGGGTAAATACCTAGTAATTAGGGGACTGTAAAAGGAAGGGTTACCGGTTCTTCATATGCAAACCCCTCTGTTACTAGGTAAAGCAAACTTTGTTTAATGGTGACTTCATTTGTTAATCACAAGATTCTAACAGACTGTCTAGTTTCATTTCCCAAACTATGTTATTAATACATACATACGCACACAGTCAAAGTCACAAGTTTTCCATTGATTTCGTACAATACATCCTGTTCAAATAAGGTTAGATGTTAGGAACATGGTTAGTTTGTAACACTCTCCTAACCGTAGAAAACAGAGTATAGCAAAAAATATCTAGGAACAATCGTCCAGTTTCCGATATATTAATGAGGAAGAGAAAAAAACGATCAACAAGGACACAACATCCGTTTATCCAAGTGTATTTACACAAAACAACAAAAAAATCTGAAATACCATACAAAGAAGCAAAACAATAATATTATGGTTGTGTGTGTGTGAAAAAAGTCTTTTTTGTCCAGCGTGCACCACAACGGAGATTAGATCAGCCTCACCGGTAAACAAAATGTCAAATCCGTGAGCAAGATCTTAGAAGTCTGTGACTGCTGTAAGTCCTTGTTTTTTTTGAGTAATCCCTCCAAGAAGTTCCCAGAAATACTCCTCCAAGGAACGGCAGCGAAGCGCTCCCAGACAGTCCACAAAAAAAAAGGTAATCCTCAATGAAAAATTTCATGAAAGAACTCGCGTTTTTTCAAACCGGAATGCCGGTTCCTTAAATGGAAAACAACATAGTATCTTCCTGTTTGGGTGACAGCCCATCACGTAACGCGAAGACACCAGATATTCTCGCGAGCATCGGAATCGAGGCCAGATACACAACAGTAAGGAAGAATGCAGAGAATATGGGAAAATAGCTAAACATTAATTGATAACAACTTCATTAATGATAGTCAATCAATAAATAAGCTTTTCCTTATGTGGCCACGCTACATAAATCCCCCCCCCCCAGCCTTCGGCATATGAGGAGATCACCCGTACCAGCGTTTCAGGTTAACCACATTTATCACATCTGTTTTACTGGGATCACCCCAACTAACTGTGTAATTTATTGGCCCCATTTTTTTCTTTGTTTCAGCTGGTCCCTCCCATTTGGGCGCTAGCTTGGCAGAGAATTTACTCGAGGCAGATGAGAGAGGGTGAGTTTTAATCCAGACTAGATCTCCCGGCTGAAACTGCGCATCTTTCCGTCGGGCATTATAATATCTAGCTTGTCTGGATTGCTGCACACCAACTCGGTGTTCAACCTCCTCTGCCATAGTTTTCTGTCGTTCCACCAGATTATACGATGATTGGTCAGGCGTGGGTGGCTTGAGAATTAATCTCTCCAGAGGCCCGTGAAGCTGTCTGCCTAGCATTAATTCAGCCGGTGCTCGACCTGTGGTTTCTTGGTGGGCCGTATTGATAGCAAACCTTAACTCAGGTAACCACTGGTCCCATGTTTGGTGGTATTGTCCTACATATGATGCAATCATTGTTTTCACTGTCCTGTTAATTCTTTCTGTCAGGCTGGTTTGAGGTTGATAGCTGGTAGTGAGTTTTTGGATACTTCCCCAGGATTTGCATAGCTCGGACAGAACATGTGACGTGAATTGTGCTCCCCGGTCAGATATGATGTATTTGGGGACCTCCCATCTGGTAAAGATTTCTTCCCTGAGAATCTTAACAATCTTCTGTGTCTTGCTATCTCTTAGTGGGAACATCTCTACCCATTTTGTGTAGTAGTCCACTATCACCAGAAGGTAAGTGTTTTGTTTTTTACTGAGCGGGAAAGGTCCCATAAAATCCATACCTAAAGTGTGACCCGGTTCTGTCACTTGAGTATGCTGGAGAAAGCCACTGGGTTTTGTGTTGTCGTGTTTATACTTCTGACAGATATCGCATCCTTTGACGTATTGCCAGACATCTTTTCGGACATTGGGCCACCACGCCACCTCCAGGAGCCTCAGCAGGGTTTTTAGTCGGCCCAGGTGTCTTCCCAACGGGTTGTCATGGAAGTAATGTAGAAATCCAGGTATTAATGTCTGAGGAACCACCAATTGGAATTTTGATCCATTATTCTTCACAGGTACCCAGCGATATCCCACCCCCTGATGGACCTCAAAGGTAATCTGTTGATCCTGTACCTTCCTGGTTTTTTGAGCCGCCTGCAGGAGAGAAATGGTATTGTCACTAACTTGAGCTTGAGAGATTTCATCCAAAGAGTGAGGGATGTCTGATGCACTCTTAGATGTGGTTATGGCCATACAGAGTGCGTTTTCTCTTTCCTTAGATTCACAGGCTCGTGATAAGGCATCTGGACCCAGGTTGAGACATCCTCTTCAGTGATGGACTTGGAAGATGAATTGCTGCAACCTAAGAGTCCATTGTGTCAGCCGAGAGGATGTTTTAGGGCTATTGAAAGCCCAGGTTAGAGCAGCATGATCGCTGTAAATGTCAAACTGCCTTCCTTCCAGGTAATGTCTCCATTTCTCCACCGCCCACACCACAGCCAGACACTCCTTTTCAGAAGTGGAGTAATTCAATTCTGCTCCTCGTAATGTCCTTGAAGCATATGCTACTACCCGTTCTCCCTCAGGAGTGAGCTGGGTGATAATAGCTCCTAATCCCACATCACAGGCAACCGTATGTACCTGGAAAGGTTGACTGAGGTTAGGTTGCATCAATACAGGTGGGTCTTGCAAAATTTGTTTGATGTTTTCAAGGCTGGTTTGGCACTCAGGAGTCCAGTCCCATTTTACTCCTTTCTTTTTCAGTTGATTTAAAGGAGCAGTGATGTCGGCAAAATGTGGAATAAACTTGTGATACCAGCCTGCTAATCCCAAGAAGCGTTGGAGGGCTTTGAGGTTTTTGGGAGGAGGATAGTCTGCAACAGCCCGGGTCTTTTCAGGATCGACCTCTACTCCCTTCTCAGAGACGATATGTCCAAGAAAATGTAATTGTTTTTTAAAGAAGTGACACTTCTTCATGTTTAGGGTAAGTGATGCTTGGTTGAGTCTCTGCATTATAGTGCTCAGATGTTGTATGTGTTCATCTAATGATTGTGAATAGATGATTATATCATCTATGTATACGAAACAGAATTTTCCTCTTAATTCAGCTAGTACCTTTTCCATAAGCCTCTGGAAGGTGGCGGCGGCATTCCTGAGACCATACAGCATGGAGCGGAATTGAAATAGCCCTTGGTTAGTGATGAATGCTGTTTTTTCTTTACTCCCTTCCCCCATAACATAAAGTGTTATATAAATAAAGGTGACTTGACTTAACTTGAGTTTGAAAAAAAAAAAGAAAAGATTTTTCCAAGAATTTACATCTAATTAAAGAATTTTCTATTTTATTATATGGCTTCACTCAAGTAATTGTTTTCACAAAAAAAATCTGCACAGATTTTGCAATGATAGCTGAACAAGTAGAGGTTGTAAGGACCCAAGTGCAGCTTTATTTTAAAGCAATGTGTAAGAAAACAAGGAACCAAGTTTTACCAATGTGCATACAGGACAAGACTAAACAAGAGCTAAAGACACAGGAGGGTGTATGTACACTAGGAGCAATGATTGCAACAAAACAAAAAGAAAAGAACTTTGAGGGAACTTTGAGCCAAGAACAAGGAAAGCAAAATAAAGTAAAAGCATAAGACCAATTCAACAGAGAAGATCAAGATAAATAAAACATGGCAAAAATAATTGCATTGCATCTTCAAATGGTGCTGTTCTGTCGTGCCGGAATATAGTTCCCTCGTTTCTGTGGCTTTTGGCACAAATGATATGCGAAAACACACACCACTAGTATAAAACAGGAGGATGTAGCAGCTACCACCAACCACAACGACTCTGAGTCTAGAGAGAGAGAGAGATTTAAACACATCTAAACAGACAGTGTAAAACAAAATATTAGATTTACCATTTACAGGTTCTTTAATGTCTCTTTTTCACCTTAAATTTACACAACTGTCCAAATTTTTTGTTCAAATTGTGGCGACGTATGGCAGTCAGCTAGATTAGCAGCATTAATGGAGCCTAAGCATTTACCGTTTACACTAGTAACCTATTAATAGTCAAACGAATATAGTCATTCTATCAACATAAGAGCGCCACCCTCAGGCTGAATAACGCTTTAGACCTCTGCCAAAATTGTGCCTGCATGTGTTCAGCGATTATAATATAAAGCTTACAAAATGTTTATCATACCTTGCCGCTAAAACAAAGAATCTGCCCTACCCATATTTACAGTCAGGAGCCGCTACTGCAGTTTATAATTTAAGTTTAACAGCCATAATTTATTTATTTCATCAGAGAACGTCCAATAACAAAGGGGTTACCCCAATAAAGTGAGTGTAATTTGGCTGGTCATGTGATCAAAGCTGAATGAGGCAACCCGCTCATGTAGAGTAAAATGCTTTTATTTGGCTACTGATATGATCTCATATGTATAATGTACGGAGCTCCTAAAGGGACCTTTGCAAAAATAAAAATGTCTATCCCATGCGCAGGAGAAAACTATCGGGTGCGAAAAGTTTCTCGTGAGCAACGTGAAAGTCTGTATATTTTTATTTTTGCATAGGTCCCTTTAGGGGCTCTGTACTCCGTACATATGAGTGTACATACATTTCAAACAAGCAGTTTAAAAAAAAGAAGCATACAACTGACCAAAGGGTACTCACCTTCTAGTTTAATCTGAGCGACAACTTCCTGTTTCCGGTCTTGGTTTTGACATATGCACTTCAGTTCTGTCCCATCGTCCTCTGGCTGAAGCTCAAGGATAACCAGCTGCACCTCGAGATGGTTTCCTGTGATACTGAAAACACACAATCTCGGTTTCATGCTAAATTCAGTGTAGTAGTGAGAACTGAATGAAAGTTTCTGTTGAACTGACTTCACTCTTTCTCACTCATCTCAGAGATGACAAACACTGACAATATGACTGACGGTTAAGCAGAGAGGTTAAGATGAAGGGATTGAGTGATTAACAATCAATATCTAACCTGATGAAAAATATTCATCTGCAACATCATTGTGAACTTTTGTACAGATACATTTGGCCATTAACTTTTATATGCATCATTATGCAAGAACATGAGGAGAGATTGACATGAAAGACAGACCACTGGCACAATAATGTGCTACTTCTTTCTGCAGTAGGGCAGCAAGAATGATTGAGCAGTGTAAATTAAATGAACTGAAATGTGAAATGTATATATGGGGGCGCTATCTGTGATGAGATAATTGACATGACTGTTCTGTCTGTTAATGAACCAATAATGATGTGGTACACAGCAATACTGCAGTAAAAATTCAAAAGGGATTTCAAATCAATTTACATTGTCTAGTTGCTCAGTAAAGTCACCATCCACAGATGCAAAGCGATGACTTTCTATTAGCACATTAATAGGAAAGTTTACTCTAAAATAAAAACTCAGACATTATTTAGTCACCCTGGTGTTGTTCTGAAGCCGTATGACTTTTGTTTTTCGGAAAACAAATGGAGAAATAAAATAAAAAATTCCTGCTTGTGCTTGTTGGTATAATGGGAGTAAATGATGACCACCTTTGAGTTTTAAAAAGGATGCAATATCTCAAATAAGAAAGTGTTTCTGTTTAAAAGCATCTGCTAAAGGAATAAATGTACATTTAAAATGTGAAACTTTCTAAATATGTTATAATATAAATATTAACAAGTAACAAGCCTCCAAATGTGCAAAACAAACATAGAATTGAAAATATTGAATAATTATTTTACTGTCAACAGTAATACATTACCACTGAAATGTGATAATATATTTCAATATGTAAATTATATTAAGGAACTGACAAACTAAAAAACTATTACCATACATTTGACTATACAAAGGGCCATCACTAAAGGAGGAAACCGGGTGAAAATGACCTGAGCTTAAGATCCCCTTCAATTATGATTCCTATTAGCTGCATAGAGAGCTGTGTAGACTAGAGGCTCCGGCATAGATCTGATGCGGAAGTAGAAGTCAGACTCAAGTTTGATCTCGGGCTCAGCTGTTCTCCCCCTGCCCGCCCCTGGCACTGACCCCTGTCTGCCCCTGGCACTGACCCCTGCCTCTGGCACTGACCCCTGTCTGCCCCTGGCACTGACCCCTGTCTGCCCCTGGCACTGACCCCTGCCTCTGGCACTGACCCCTGCCTCTGGCACTGACCCCTGTCTGCCCCTGGCACTGACCCCTGCCTCTGGCACTGACCCCTGTCTGCCCCTGGCACTGACCCCTGTCTGCCCCTGGCACTGACCCCTGCCTCTGGCACTGACCCCTGCCTCTGGCACTGACCCCTGCCTCTGGCACTGACCCCTGTCTGCCCCTGGCACTGACCCCTGCCTGCCCCTGGCACTGACCCCTGCCTGCCCCTGGCACTGACCCCTGCCTCTGGCACTGACCCCTGTCTGCCCCTGGCACTGACCCCTGCCTGCCCCTGGCACTGACCCCTGTCTGCCCCTGGCACTGACCCCTGCCTCTGGCACTGACCCCTGTCTGCCCCTGGCACTGACCCCTGCCTCTGGCACTGACCCCTGTCTGCCCCTGGCACTGACCCCTGCCTCTGGCACTGACCCCTGTCTGCCCCTGGCACTGACCCCTGTCTGCCCCTGGCACTGACCCCTGCCTCTGGCACTGACCCCTGCCTCTGGCACTGACCCCTGTCTGCCCCTGGCACTGACCCCTGCCTCTGGCACTGACCCCTGTCTGCCCCTGGCACTGACCCCTGCCTCTGGCACTGACCCCTGCCTGCACCTGGCACTGACCCCTGCCTCTGGCACTGACCCCTGTCTACCCCTGGCACTGACCCCTGCCTCTGGCACTGACCCCTGCCTCTGGCACTGACCCCTGCCTCTGGCACTGACCCCTGTCTGCCCCTGGCACTGACCCCTGCCTCTGGCACTGACCCCTGTCTGCCCCTGGCACTGACCCCTGCCTCTGGCACTGACCCCTGTCTGCCCCTGGCACTGACCCCTGTCTGCCCCTGGCACTGACCCCTGCCTCTGGCACTGACCCCTGTCTGCCCCTGGCACTGACCCCTGCCTCTGGCACTGACCCCTGTCTGCCCCTGGCACTGACCCCTGTCTGCCCCTGGCACTGACCCCTGTCTGCCCCTGGCACTGACCCCTGCCTCTGGCACTGACCCCTGCCTCTGGCACTGACCCCTGTCTGCCCCTGGCACTGACCCCTGTCTCTGGCACTGACCCCTGTCTGCCCCTGGCACTGACCCCTGTCTGCCCCTGGCACTGACCCCTGCCTCTGGCACTGACCCCTGTCTGCCCCTGGCACTGACCCCTGCCTCTGGCACTGACCCCTGCCTCTGGCACTGACCCCTGTCTGCCCCTGGCACTGACCCCTGTCTGCCCCTGGCACTGACCCCTGCCTGCCCCTGGCACTGACCCCTGCCTCTGGCACTGACCCCTGCCTCTGGCAGTGACCCCTGCCTCTGGCACTGACCCCTGTCTGCCCCTGGCACTGACCCCTGTCTGCCCCTGGCACTGACCCCTGTCTGCCCCTGGCACTGACCCCTGCCCCTGGCACTGACCCCTGCCTCTGGCACTGACCCCTGTCTGCCCCTGGCACTGACCCCTGCCTCTGGCACTGACCCCTGTCTGCCCCTGGCACTGACCCCTGTCTGCCCCTGGCACTGACCCCTGCCTCTGGCACTGACCCCTGTCTGCCCCTGGCACTGACCCCTGTCTGCCCCTGGCACTGACCCCTGCCTCTGGCACTGACCCCTGTCTGCCCCTGGCACTGACCCCTGTCTGCCCCTGGCACTGACCCCTGCCTGCCCCTGGCACTGACCCCTGCCTCTGGCACTGACCCCTGTCTGCCCCTGGCACTGACCCCTGCCTCTGGCACTGACCCCTGTCTGCCCCTGGCACTGACCCCTGCCTGCACCTGGCACTGACCCCTGCCTCTGGCACTGACTGATTCTGCCTCGCCAAGCTTCCTAGTAAACTCTGGACTGTTTGCTGTTGTCTACATTTGTATTTGTCCTTTTTTTTCCCAATAAACTGAAATTTTCCTCTCACACTGTGCTTGAGTTCTAGTCCATTCCAGACACAATTTTCCAAGTGTATCACTGTAGGCATCAATGTTACCTTTTTTCTGTCTGAAATGCACGTCCACCGAGGTAAGAGTTTTCAGCTGGCTGACCATTAACCAGCCATGTCACATCTGTGGAATGAGCGGCCTGGTTTCCAATGGACACCATGCAGTGGATCACCAAACGTGAGCCTGAAAGATAGCAGTACAACTGAAGGTTGGTGTGTAGCTGTCTGATAATCACTATATAAGAGTAAGCAAACACACACACTGGGCCTCATTAACTAATTGTGGGAAAGTTTTAACAAGGTTTTAGAATGAATGATTCATCAAATTTCAATGATTTTAAAATATCAAATTTCTTTCTGCAGAGGGTTTGGGTGTTTTATGCAAAAAGCTACTAAACATACAATTGTACACTCCCTCATTTAGAATAATCCAAATTTGTCAACAACAGAACTTGTGTACATAAATTGCTATTTAGAAATCTTGTGTGACAACTTCTGCACACAAAAATACAGACCTTGTATGCAATTATTAGTGAATGAAATCGAATATGAGTAATCAAAATCAATGTTTGCTTTGTCTATTTATTAATAACTAGTAGTAGTCCACCATCATGCCAGACAAACCAAGGGCCTCATTTACAAAACGTGTGTACGCACAGATTTGTGAGTGCCCTAAAATCCAAGCCAACGTTCATATTTATAAAAAACGGTCTTTGACGTGGAAAAGTGCTTAGAGCCACCTCAGGGACTGAGCAGACATACACACTTTTCTTTTGAACAGTGATGTTCAGGACCAAGACAAGGCTCCAACACAGGTGAACGCAGTGATGTTAGGGTTAGGGTTAGTATATATATCTTTTATAATGTGATTTCCCCCCCACTTTCAATTATGTTACTTCAATGAAAGGTTTGATTTTTGCACATTTTTTTAATGAAAGATCGATAAGATAAACAATGCAGATTTATTTTTTACAGCCATTTTTGATCATATTTACCAGGGGTGCCATTAATTCTGACCACCACTGTATATCGCTTTTATTTCCTTGGTTCAGACAGACAAATTATAGACAGACAGTTCAGCAAATCATAAATTAACTTATGTGCCTTCTGACTTTGTGTGTTTCCAAACATTGGATTTGTAATAATTTGGTGGAAGATGCAGCTCTACCTCTGCCATGTTAATCTATATTCTATGTCAGTGGTTCCCAACCTTTTTTAGATTTAAACCTTCAGTTTTCTTTTTTGCAAACATACTTTGCAGACATTATTTTTAACTTAAAAGTACTAACTCTGCTCAGTTATACAGTAACTTAAATAAGCTCAAGTCAACCTGCAATACCAAACAAGACCACAGGGAGATGCCAAAGGACTGCAGCAGTAGCAGCAGTGGTGATGAGAGAAGTATGCGTATGAGAAACAGTTTAGAGAGGAGAAATCAATCTACATAATTTGTCACAAATGATTGGTCACTTTCTAAATAAAAGTTTTTACCGATGCAAATATATTAAAAACAATTTATCACGATACAAATTCCAACTTGTATCCAATGCATACTTTTTTAAATCGGTGCATTGCATCTTTAACTTTTATACCGATGTGAATCAGTGAATCTTACCATCCCTAATAGACACAAACACCACCAAAGCTTTATGTACTCTACAGGCCAATCTGCCTGTATAAACATAATTACAAGGAAAAATATTCCACACAAGGGAAATCATTGTGGTGTCCATGAAGATGTGAAAGAATAGGCATAAATCTAGCTTACACATTTACCCAAATTATTATACACCTGTTTAAGCGAAGCTAATTTGTGTGTGTTTCTCCATCCCCAATGTCACTTCTCTGTGTTTTACGGCCCTGACGAGAACGCCGGTCTCCTCGGCTGTGAACCGCTCCTGGCGTGCGTCTGGCAAACCCGCCGTTATAATAGCAAACCGCCATGGAACAAGCGCGCCTGCTCTTAAAGGGAATGTGAGATGACACTCTGATTGGTTTATTTCACGTTACGCCCAAACCACACCTATGAGTAATGAAGCTACTTCAGACCAACACATTTTAGATTTGCCCGAGACCCGCCCACAAAGTTACTTGCATTTCGCATTTGATACTTGCGTTTCAGATCGTTAAAATGGGGCCCGGAGTGCGTTTTTTGTTTTATGAGTGACAAAGTGTGTTTTTTGTTTTATGAGTGACAAAGTGTGTTTTTTGTTTTATGAGTGACAAAGTGTGTTTTTTGTTTTATGAGTGACAAAGTGTGTTTTTTGGGTGAAACCTCTGCTAGTGTTCTGGAAGAAAGACTTGATCTAAGACATGAATGAAGTGTTTTGGTACTTTTAGTGAATTTTGAATGTGAAATTAACTGCTGTAAAGCTATACAATTGTCAGGAGAACTGTGTGAAGAGTTTAGAAACTTAAGTCTTGAGAAATGTGTCTTAGTGACTGTAAAAAAAAACTGTAAAGCACAATATTTCGTTTTTATTGGAGGTGGCCTATACACAAATAAAAGTAATCATCTTAAAGTTTCGTCATTTAACCATGCAGAAAAATTACTTAAATTACTTTTTTGTTATGCTGATCCCTCATTATGTTCATTAGTATTATTTGTAAAAGTAGTAGGCTACTAGTAATAGTATTAATAATAGTCTAATCAATGGAAAGGCTACTTGTTCAAAATGAAACATTTACCCATGGTTTTCCAAAACCCTGTTAGCATAATAACACAGCATTAAAGTTCAATTATTTACACGTGTGGAATTATAATTTTTTTGGCTAATCTGCCAAAAGGACCACGATTTTGGCACAGGATTTGGACTTTCACTTGTGCTCTTTTATATGCTAATGATATTAATTAGGCAGTGTTTACAAGGTGGCAATCTCAAACCATTCAGCTGCGCACAATTTCACGATCATTTCACATCTGGGAGAGAGGCGTATGCAAGTGTTTTGTGTGTGCATTCAGTTTTTTTTTTTTTTTTTTTTTTTTTGAATCGCATGTAAACACATTTGAGAAATGATCTTAGATCAAATGTGGGACAGTTTCTATGTAACATTTTATAAATGAGGCCCCAAACCTGTTTACTATAATTTTACTCAAGGATTATATTAACACATGACCTTGCTTATTACTTTTTGCTAATTTCTTCAGTGTTGTCTTATTACATGTTCCCTGTGTTTGCTCCTGGACTTATGTTGAAGTGTTTCCTGTCCCTTGTGTCTGTCACGTTCTGGGTTTTGTTTCTTGTTCCTGGTTCTCGTCTTGTCATGTGATTCCCTGTTTGTCATGTGATCCTGCCATGTGTCTTGTCATTGGTTAATCGTCTGATTATTATTCACAGGTGTCCCTTGTCTTGTCATTAGTCTTGTGTATTTAAGCCCTCATGTTTGCCCTGTGTCTTTGTCTAGTATTGCATGTTTTTCCAGGTTCTTGTCTGTTTCCAGTTTCCAGCCTTTGTTTAGTTAATTAAAGCTGCATTTGGGTTCACTTCAACTTGCCTCCAGGATTACGTCGTTACAGTGTCATAGTGAAATTCCTTTGTAGTTGTCTTATTTGATAAGTTCCCTGATTGTGTCTTGTTAGTCTATTCCCTTGTGTGTGTATATCAACCCGTGTTCCCTGTGCTCATTGTCAGGTATTGTCACTCTACAGCTGTTTGCGGCTGGATTCCTCAGTTCAGTTCCTTGTGGATTTAATCTGTTATTTTCCTCGTGGACTGTTGTTTGTAATTTTGTTATTTCATTATTAAACCTTATTTGCATTTGGATCCAGTTCACCCTCGTCTCTGAGTTCACCCAGCATTGCACTTCTATAATCAGTAACTGCTGTGGATTTATGTGAATGAGTTTTCCATTTTCCGTTCTTATGGTGTAAACGTGTCCCTAAACGGTGTGTAAACTTAAATAAAATTGTCTGCTGTCCTTTCGAAGCTTAATTTCGTATTAAGTTCAGTACATTACACTTACAACACATTAGAATTATGCAGTGCTGTCATACTATATTATGGACAGTGTCATGCAATGTGTGACCGGAATATAAATGATCTAAACATCTGACAATAAACACATAAATCAATATTGTTAGCAGTGTGGACTCACCCAAATGACTTTCAATGAAGGATCCATTTACAGGAAAGACAATATAAGGGAATGAATAACTTGATGCTGTGTGAAAACATTGTTAAATTAATAACAATTAAATTAATAATAAATGCATTAGATCAAGTAGAATCAAATTGTTAGATCAGTATGTTGGTGAAATACTGATAATTACAACAACAAAAAAAAACTCTAATACTTGCATGTGAAAGCATTGAGATTGTTAGAGGTGACCGCTTCTGGTGCAAAACTTTCAGATTCTGGAGCTAAAGAAATGTTAAACAGTCATCATTTGCTTTTAAGTTTAGAAAGAAAAGCAACATGCTGGTCATAAAACAGTGGTAGTGGCACAACCATCCGTTTGACAAAGGGAATTTATTTACCTGACACTTGAACTCTCCAGGTCCTGCTCACATTGTATTGGGTATTGTTGAAAATGACATTCAGCCTACAGGTGTAGAAGCCCTCATCTTTCACAGAGATGTTTTTGATGGCCAGAATTATGCCTCTCTCGATTGTATACTGTCCTCTGCCAACAGGAAGAGCTGTGCTCTGAAAATCCTGTCAATTAATCAATTGACAATTGAGGAATACAGCCATTTTTCAAACATTTGTTGTCATTTCAGTTAGTTAGTTTTCCACAATGACCTACCTTGTACCACATAAGTTTTTTTTTCCTTTTGAAATAATTCAAATGGGGACAAATGATTTTTGCATCTTCTCCTGCATGTGCGTTGTAGGTCATTAGCACGTTTGGCTCCTCTGCCTCACAAATCGTTATGGAAATGCTCCCGGTGAAACAGAATGTGTCACTCCTAAGTAAAAAATGCATCGCTAATTATATTTAGGCTAACAAAGACTAATGTCATAATACAAACTGTTTTAAACCTGTAATAAAAAAAAAAAGTTAATTGCAAACCCATGCAATAACGTACAGCACATCTGCCGATTGTGCTGCAGTTTCTGCTGGATTTAGAGCATAAATTATAGTGGTTTCATATTGCTACATTTCATTTATATTTCAAATCCAGTTTGGGAACTTTCTAAAAAAAGGTCCCCTCAAACCTTTTATTTAATGACTAAAGCCTTCCCTCCTAGAGTAACTTCCATACTAGATTGATTTTGAACTTTCGAGTTTTTAGATCAGGGCTATTCAAATACGTTCCTGGAGGGTTTAGTTCCAATCCTAATCAAACACACCTGCCTGTAATCAAGTCATATTTTGAAGAAGACCTCGATTAGCTGGTTCTGTGCTTCATCAGGGTTGGAACAAAATTCTGCGGGCCATGGACCTCCAGAAATGGTATTAAAGGTATTAGTACTAATAGTAATGGTATTAGTCTCTATAAAATATATTAAATTCATTTAGCATGTTTTCTATCTATATAAATCACATCAAACCTTTTAAGAAAATAAATCGCTCTTATAAATATAAACCATGCTTAAAGCTCAAGAGTGGTGTGAGCTACATCAGACTGAGAGTTAGAGTAAGGGAATGCTGGACTCATTTCACCCCAAAATCAAAAGGTAAAAAAAGTTACAGCCATTAAGATTTTAGACATTGTGACATTGTTTTTATGAAAACTATTAACATTTATATTTAGCCTTCTGTCAAATTAAATATTATATGTATCATTTAAATGATAAAGCATGTTTGTAAAGTACTCTTGCAAGTAAACATTATGGGAATATTTTTCATCATTTAATATCATTTATGGTGATTTCCTTCCCTGAATTTAAAATGAGAATTGAAGAATTGAAAGGAAATGCACGGCTATAAGATCTGACCTTAAGATGTAGTTGTATGTTCCAGAGTCTGACGGGTGAGATGGAAGGAGCAGGACTCCACGGCCTCTCTGCTTCACCCGATCACGGCAGCGCTTCAGACTGCTCTGGTTCCTCAGGTTAGTGTGATCAACGTGGAATGTTGAGCTGTTGTCCAGTCGCAATTCCCTGTAATGAATCGCATCTTCAAGAAATGGGAATCTGATGATAACCGCCTCGCCTTGTACTTGATAATCCGGGATCTCTGGACCCACAACCACACAACTACCTGAACCAATCACAAGAATTTATTAAACAACATACAATAATACTGTTATAGTAATTATGCAAGCATAGTATCAACATCACAATTAGGAAATTCAATACTAGCATATTCAGATGTCTGAGTTTACCAGGGACCTGGATTCACAAGGTCCCAATGTCAGGAAAGTTCTATAAAACAGTGTTTCCAAATCCTGGTCCTAGGGACCACCGCTCTGGGCATTTTGTATGTCTCCCTTATTTAACACAACAGATTGAGACCATCAGCTAATTAGGTGAGATGAACTGAATCAGATGTGTCAGATTAGACAGACATACAAACTGTACAGAGTGGTGGGTCTCCAGGACCAGGACTGAAAACCACTGCTCTACATTTTTTTTATATTTTGCAGTTCACACTGGCAGCGACTTGCAGGAACAAAGTGAGCATGTTAATTTTTTGTTAGGTGCTGGCGACTTCAAGTGAAGAACAGTTGAGAACAGTTTTACAAATGAGCAGTGACTTTCTGCAACAAATACCAAGGGGAGTGAAGTAGAGCAAACTAGATTCATCTCCGGTAATATACTGTATTGGTGTTTCAGCAAGAGTGCCCAAGACTGGTCGTCCACTGAAGCTAAGCAGGGTTGAGTCTGGTCAGTGTCTGGATGAAAACTGGGAAACTCCTGGGAGACTCCTGGGAAAACTGTGTTTCTGCTGGAAGAGGTGTTAGTGAGGCCAGTAGGGGGCGCTGCTCACTCTGTGGTCTGTGCGGGTCCTGACGCCCCAGTATAGTGACGGGGACACTACACTGTCAAACAGCACCGTCCTTCAGATGAGACGTTAAACTGAGGTCCTGACTCTCTGTGGTCATTAAAAATCCTGAGGCACTTCTCGTAAAGAGTAGGTGTCACACCCTCACACCACATGGACTCTTGTTTTCAGTCAGTACCGTTTCCCTTGGTTAGTTTGTTACTTAGTCATGCACACTCATTAGTTTCAGCTGTGCACTAATCAATCATCACATTATCCTCTCACTATTAAAGTTCAGTTATGTTTGTGTATCTTTGTCTGGCCTTGTCTCTTCTACGGTTGTGTCAGATTGCTTGTCTCTATGTTGGATTTAACCTGTGTGGATTATTAAAGATTGCCTGTTTACTCTTATCTTCGTGTGTACACAACCTGATTATTACAGTAGGGGTGTAACCCCAGTGTCCTGGCCAAATTCCCTCCATTGGCCCTTATAAATCATTGCCTTCTAATAATCTCCATCCACTGAATTGGCTCTATCACTCTCTCTCCTCTCCACCTGTACCTGGTGTGTGGTAAGCACACTGTCTCCACCTGTAGCTGGTGTGTGGCGAGCGCACTCTCTCCACCTATAGCTGGTGTGTGGCGAGAGCACTGTCTCCACCTATAGCTGGTGTGTGGCGAGCGCACTCTCTCCACCTATAGCTGGTGTGTGGCGAGCACACTCTCTCCACCTATAGCTGGTGTGTGGTAAGAGCACTGTCTCCACCTATAGCTGGTGTGTGGTGAGCGCACTGGCTCCACCTATATCTGGTGTGTGGCGAGAGCACTGTCTCCACCTGTAGCTGGTGTGTGGTAAGCGCACTGTCTCCACCTATAGCTGGTGTGTGGTGAGCGCACTGTCTCCACCTATAGCTGGTGTGTGGCAAGAGCACTGTCTCCACCTGTAGCTGGTGTGTGGTGAGCGCACTGTCTCCACCTATAGCTGGTGTGTGGCAAGAGCACTGTCTCCACCTATAGCTGGTGTGTGGTGAGCGCACTGTCTCCACCTATAGCTGGTGTGTGGTGAGCGCACTGTCTCCACCTATAGCTGGTGTGTGGTGAGCGCACTGTCTCCACCTATAGCTGGTGTGTGGCAAGAGCACTGTCTCCACCTGTAGCTGGTGTGTGGTAAGCGCACTGTCTCCACCTATAGCTGGTGTGTGGTAAGCGCACTGTCTCCACCTATAGCTGGTGTGTGGCGAGAGCACTGACTCCACCTATAGCTGGTGTGTGGTAAGAGCACTGTCTCCACCTATAGCTGGTGTGTGGTAAGAGCACTGTCTCCACCTATAGCTGGTGTGTGGCGAGAGCACTGACTCCACCTATAGCTGGTGTGTGGTAAGAGCACTGTCTCCACCTATAGCTGGTGTGTGGCGAGAGCACTGTCTCCACCTATAGCTGGTGTGTGGTGAGCGCACTGTCTCCACCTATAGCTGGTGTGTGGCAAGAGCACTGTCTCCACCTGTAGCTGGTGTGTGGTAAGCGCACTGTCTCCACCTATAGCTGGTGTGTGGTAAGCGCACTGTCTCCACCTATAGCTGGTGTGTGGCGAGAGCACTGACTCCACCTATAGCTGGTGTGTGGTAAGAGCACTGTCTCCACCTATAGCTGGTGTGTGGTAAGCGCACTGTCTCCACCTATAGCTGGTGTGTGGCGAGAGCACTGACTCCACCTATAGCTGGTGTGTGGTAAGAGCACTGTCTCCACCTATAGCTGGTGTGTGGCGAGAGCACTGACTCCACCTATAGCTGGTGTGTGGTAAGAGCACTGTCTCCACCTATAGCTGGTGTGTGGTAAGCGCACTGTCTCCACCTATAGCTGGTGTGTGGCGAGAGCACTGACTCCACCTATAGCTGGTGTGTGGTGAGAGCACTGTCTCCACCTATAGCTGGTGTGTGGCGAGCGCACTCTCTCCACCTATAGCTGGTGTGTGGCGAGCACACTCTCTCCACCTATAGCTGGTGTGTGGTAAGAGCACTGTCTCCACCTATAGCTGGTGTGTGGTAAGCGCACTGTCTCCACCTATAGCTGGTGTGTGGTGAGCGCACTGGCTCCACCTATAGCTGGTGTGTGGCGAGAGCACTGTCTCCACCTGTAGCTGGTGTGTGGTGAGCACACTGTCTCCACCTATAGCTGGTGTGTGGCAAGAGCACTGTCTCCACCTGTAGCTGGTGTGTGGTAAGCGCACTGTCTCCACCTATAGCTGGTGTGTGGTGAGCGCACTGTCTCCACCTATAGCTGGTGTGTGGCAAGAGCACTGTCTCCACCTGTAGCTGGTGTGTGGTGAGCGCACTGTCTCCACCTATAGCTGGTGTGTGGCAAGAGCACTGTCTCCACCTATAGCTGGTGTGTGGTGAGCGCACTGTCTCCACCTATAGCTGGTGTGTGGCAAGAGCACTGTCTCCACCTGTAGCTGGTGTGTGGTAAGCGCACTGTCTCCACCTGTAGCTGGTGTGTGGTGAGCACACTGTCTCCACCTATAGCTGGTGTGTGGCAAGAGCACTGTCTCCACCTGTAGCTGGTGTGTGGTAAGCGCACTGTCTCCACCTATAGCTGGTGTGTGGTGAGCGCACTGGCTCCACCTATAGTTGGTGTGTGGCGAGAGCACTGTCTCCACCTATAGCTGGTGTGTGGTGAGCACACTGTCTCCACCTATAGCTGGTGTGTGGTGAGTGCACTGGCTCCACCTATAGCTGGTGTGTGGTAAGCGCACTGTCTCCACCTATAGCTGGTGTGTGGTAAGCGCACTGTCTCCACCTATAGCTGGTGTGTGGTGAGCGCACTGGCTCCACCTATAGCTGGTGTGTGGCGAGAGCACTGTCTCCACCTGTAGCTGGTGTGTGGTAAGCGCACTGTCTCCACCTATAGCTGGTGTGTGGCGAGAGCACTGTCTCCACCTATAGCTGGTGTGTGGTGAGCGCACTGGCTCCACCAATAGCTGGTGTGTGGTGAGCGCACTGTCTCCACCAATAGCTGGTGTGTGGTGAGCGCACTGTCTCCACCTATAGCTGGTGTGTGGTGAGCGCACTGGCTCCACCAATAGCTGGTGTGTGGTGAGCGCACTGGCTCCACCTATAGCTGGTGTGTGGCGAGAGCACTGGCTCCACCTGTAGCTGGTGTGTGGCGAGAGCACTGTCTCCACCTATAGCTGGTGTGTGGCGAGAGCACTGTCTCCACCTATAGCTGGTGTGTGGCGAGAGCACTGGCTCCACCTGTAGCTGGTGTGTGGTAAGCGCACTGTCTCCACCTATAGCTGGTGTGTGGTAAGCGCACTGTCTCCACCTATAGCTGGTGTGTGGTGAGCACACTGTCTCCACCTATAGCTGGTGTGTGGTGAGCACACTGTCTCCACATATAGCTGGTGTGTGGCGAGAGCACTGTCTCCACCTATAGCTGGTGTGTGGCGAGCCGATGTCTCCACCTATAGCTGGTGTGTGGTGAGCACACTGTCTCCACCTATAGCTGGTGTGTGGTAAGCGCACTGTCTCCACCTATAGCTGGTGTGTGGCGAGAGCACTGACTCCACCTATAGCTGGTGTGTGGTGAGAGCACTGTCTCCACCTATAGCTGGTGTGTGGCGAGCGCACTCTCTCCACCTATAGCTGGTGTGTGGCGAGCACACTCTCTCCACCTATAGCTGGTGTGTGGTAAGAGCACTGTCTCCACCTATAGCTGGTGTGTGGTAAGCGCACTGTCTCCACCTATAGCTGGTGTGTGGTGAGCGCACTGGCTCCACCTATAGCTGGTGTGTGGCGAGAGCACTGTCTCCACCTGTAGCTGGTGTGTGGTGAGCACACTGTCTCCACCTATAGCTGGTGTGTGGCAAGAGCACTGTCTCCACCTGTAGCTGGTGTGTGGTAAGCGCACTGTCTCCACCTATAGCTGGTGTGTGGTGAGCGCACTGTCTCCACCTATAGCTGGTGTGTGGCAAGAGCACTGTCTCCACCTGTAGCTGGTGTGTGGTGAGCGCACTGTCTCCACCTATAGCTGGTGTGTGGCAAGAGCACTGTCTCCACCTATAGCTGGTGTGTGGTGAGCGCACTGTCTCCACCTATAGCTGGTGTGTGGCAAGAGCACTGTCTCCACCTATAGCTGGTGTGTGGTGAGCGCACTGTCTCCACCTATAGCTGGTGTGTGGCAAGAGCACTGTCTCCACCTGTAGCTGGTGTGTGGTAAGCGCACTGTCTCCACCTGTAGCTGGTGTGTGGTGAGCACACTGTCTCCACCTATAGCTGGTGTGTGGCAAGAGCACTGTCTCCACCTGTAGCTGGTGTGTGGTAAGCGCACTGTCTCCACCTATAGCTGGTGTGTGGTGAGCGCACTGGCTCCACCTATAGTTGGTGTGTGGCGAGAGCACTGTCTCCACCTATAGCTGGTGTGTGGTGAGCACACTGTCTCCACCTATAGCTGGTGTGTGGTGAGTGCACTGGCTCCACCTATAGCTGGTGTGTGGTAAGCGCACTGTCTCCACCTATAGCTGGTGTGTGGTAAGCGCACTGTCTCCACCTATAGCTGGTGTGTGGTGAGCGCACTGGCTCCACCTATAGCTGGTGTGTGGCGAGAGCACTGTCTCCACCTGTAGCTGGTGTGTGGTAAGCGCACTGTCTCCACCTATAGCTGGTGTGTGGCGAGAGCACTGTCTCCACCTATAGCTGGTGTGTGGTGAGCGCACTGGCTCCACCAATAGCTGGTGTGTGGTGAGCGCACTGTCTCCACCAATAGCTGGTGTGTGGTGAGCGCACTGTCTCCACCTATAGCTGGTGTGTGGTGAGCGCACTGGCTCCACCAATAGCTGGTGTGTGGTGAGCGCACTGGCTCCACCTATAGCTGGTGTGTGGCGAGAGCACTGGCTCCACCTGTAGCTGGTGTGTGGCGAGAGCACTGTCTCCACCTATAGCTGGTGTGTGGCGAGAGCACTGTCTCCACCTATAGCTGGTGTGTGGCGAGAGCACTGGCTCCACCTGTAGCTGGTGTGTGGTAAGCGCACTGTCTCCACCTATAGCTGGTGTGTGGTAAGCGCACTGTCTCCACCTATAGCTGGTGTGTGGTGAGCACACTGTCTCCACCTATAGCTGGTGTGTGGTGAGCACACTGTCTCCACATATAGCTGGTGTGTGGCGAGAGCACTGTCTTCACCTATAGCTGGTGTGTGGCGAGCCGATGTCTCCACCTATAGCTGGTGTGTGGTGAGCACACTGTCTCCACCTATAGCTGGTGTGTGGCGAGCCGATGTCTCCACCTATAGCTGGTGTGTGGTGAGCGCACTGACCCCACCTATAGCTGGTGTGTGGTAAGCGCACTGTCTCCACCTATAGCTGGTGTGTGGTAAGCGCACTGTCTCCACCTATAGCTGGTGTGTGGTGAGCACACTGTCTCCACCTATAGCTGGTGTGTGGTGAGCACACTGTCTCCACATATAGCTGGTGTGTGGCGAGAGCACTGTCTCCACCTATAGCTGGTGTGTGGCGAGCCGATGTCTCCACCTATAGCTGGTGTGTGGTGAGCACACTGTCTCCACCTATAGCTGGTGTGTGGCGAGAGCACTGTCTCCACCTATAGCTGGTGTGTGGTGAGCGCACTGGCCCCACCTATAGCTGGTGTGTGGCGAGAGCACTGTCTCCACCTATAGTTGGTGTGTGGTGAGCGCACTGGCTCCACCTATAGCTGGTGTGTGGTGAGAGCACTGTCTCCACCTATAGCTGGTGTGTGGTAAGAGCACTGTCTCCACCTATAGCTGGTGTGTGGCGAGAGCACTGTCTCCACCTATAGTTGGTGTGTGGTGAGCGCACTGGCTCCACCTATAGCTGGTGTGTGTATGGTGAGAGCACTGTCTCCACCTATAGTTGGTGTGTGGTGAGCGCACTGGCTCCACCTATAGCTGGTGTGTGTATGGTGAGAGCACTGTCCACCTATAGCTGGTGTGTGGTAAGAGCACTGTCTCCACCTATAGTTGGTGTGTGGTAAGCGCACTGGCTCCACCTATAGCTGGTGTGTGGTGAGCGCACTGGCTCCACCTATAGCTGGTGTGTGGTAAGAGCACTGTCTCCACCTATAGTTGGTGTGTGGTGAGCGCACTGGCTCCACCTATAGCTGGTGTGTGTATGGTGAGAGCACTGTCCACCTATAGCTGGTGTGTGGTAAGAGCACTGTCTCCACCTATAGTTGGTGTGTGGTAAGCGCACTGGCTCCACCTATAGCTGGTGTGTGGTGAGCGCACTGGCTCCACCTATAGCTGGTGTGTGTATGGTGAGAGCACTGTCTCCACCTATAGTTGGTGTGTGATGAGCGCACTGGCTCCACCTATAGCTGGTGTGTGGTGAGAGCACTGTCTCCACCTATAGTTGGTGTGTGGTGAGCGCACTGGCTCCACCTATAGCTGGTGTGTGTATGGTGAGAGCACTGTCTCCACCTATAGCTGGTGTGTGGTAAGAGCACTGTCTCCACCTATAGTTGGTGTGTGGTGAGCGCACTGGCTCCACCTATAGCTGATGTGTGTATGGTGAGAGCACTGTCTCCACCTATAGCTGGTGTGTGGTAAGAGCACTGTCTCCACCTATAGCTGGTGTGTGGTGAGCGCACTGGCTCCACCTATAGTTGGTGTGTGGCGAGAGCACTGTCTCCACCTATAGCTGGTGTGTGGTGAGCACACTGTCTCCACCTATAGCTGGTGTGTGGTGAGTGCACTGGCTCCACCTATAGCTGGTGTGTGGTGAGCGCATAAGAGCACTGGCTCCACCTATAGCTGGTGTGTGGTAAGCGCACTGTCTCCACCTATAGCTGGTGTGTGGTGAGCGCACTGGCTCCACCTATAGCTGGTGTGTGGCGAGAGCACTGTCTCCACCAATAGCTGGTGTGTGGTGAGCGCACTGTCTCCACCTATAGCTGGTGTGTGGTGAGCGCACTGGCTCCACCAATAGCTGGTGTGTGGTGAGCGCACTGGCTCCACCTATAGCTGGTGTGTGGCGAGAGCACTGGCTCCACCTGTAGCTGGTGTGTGGCGAGAGCACTGTCTCCACCTATAGCTGGTTTGTGGCGAGAGCACTGTCTCCACCTATAGCTGGTGTGTGGCGAGAGCACTGTCTCCACCTATAGCTGGTGTGTGGCGAGAGCACTGTCTCCACCTATAGCTGGTGTGTGGCGAGAGCACTGGCTCCACCTATAGCTGGTGTGTGGCGAGAGCACTGTCTCCACTTATAGCTGGTGTGTGGTAAGCGCACTGTCTCCACCTATAGCTGGTCTGTGGTAAGCGCACTGTCTCCACCTATAGCTGGTGTGTGGTGAGCACACTGTCTCCACCTATAGCTGGTGTGTGGCGAGAGCACTGGCTCCACCTATAGCTGGTGTGTGGCGAGAGCACTGTCTACACTTATAGCTGGTGTGTGGTAAGCGCACTGTCTCCACCTATAGCTGGTGTGTGGTAAGCGCACTGTCTCCACCTATAGCTGGTGTGTGGTGAGCACACTGTCTCCACCTATAGCTGGTGTGTGTTGAGCACACTGTCTCCACATATAGCTGGTGTGTGGCGAGAGCACTGTCTCCACCTATAGCTGGTGTGTGGCGAGCCGATGTCTCCACTTATAGCTGGTGTGTGGTGAGCACACTGTCTCCACCTATAGCTGGTGTGTGGCGAGAGCACTGTCTCCACCTATAGCTGGTGTGTGGTGAGCGCACTGGCCCCACCTATAGCTGGTGTGTGGCGAGAGCACTGTCTCCACCTATAGTTGGTGTGTGGTGAGCGCACTGGCTCCACCTATAGCTGGTGTGTGGTGAGAGCACTGTCTCCACCTATAGCTGGTGTGTGGTAAGAGCACTGTCTCCACCTATAGTTGGTGTGTGGTGAGCGCACTGGCTCCACCTATAGCTGATGTGTGTATGGTGAGAGAACTGTCTCCACCTATAGCTGGTGTGTGGTAAGAGCACTGTCTCCACCTATAGCTGGTGTGTGGTGAGCGCACTGGCTCCACCTATAGTTGGTGTGTGGCGAGAGCACTGTCTCCACCTATAGCTGGTGTGTGGTGAGCACACTGTCTCCACCTATAGCTGGTGTGTGGTGAGTGCACTGGCTCCACCTATAGCTGGTGTGTGGTGAGCGCATAAGAGCACTGGCTCCACCTATAGCTGGTGTGTGGTAAGCGCACTGTCTCCACCTATAGTTGGTGTGTGGTGAGCGCACTGGCTCCACCTATAGCTGGTGTGTGGCGAGAGCACTGTCTCCACCTGTAGCTGGTGTGTGGTAAGCGCACTGTCTCCACCTATAGCTGGTGTGTGGCGAGAGCACTGTCTCCACCTATAGCTGGTGTGTGGTGAGCGCACTGGCTCCACCAATAGCTGGTGTGTGGTGAGCGCACTGGCTCCACCAATAGCTGGTGTGTGGTGAGCGCACTGTCTCCACCTATAGCTGGTGTGTGGTGAGCGCACTGGCTCCACCAATAGCTGGTGTGTGGTGAGCGCACTGGCTCCACCTATAGCTGGTGTGTGGCGAGAGCACTGGCTCCACCTGTAGCTGGTGTGTGGCGAGAGCACTGTCTCCACCTATAGCTGGTGTGTGGCGAGAGCACTGTCTCCACCTATAGCTGGTGTGTGGCGAGCACACTCTCTCCACCTATAGCTGGTGTGTGGTAAGAGCACTGTCTCCACCTATAGCTGGTGTGTGGTGAGCGCACTGGCTCCACCTATATCTGGTGTGTGGCGAGAGCACTGTCTCCACCTGTAGCTGGTGTGTGGTAAGCGCACTGTCTCCACCTATAGCTGGTGTGTGGTGAGCGCACTGTCTCCACCTATAGCTGGTGTGTGGTGAGCGCACTGTCTCCACCTATAGCTGGTGTGTGGTGAGCGCACTGTCTCCACCTATAGCTGGTGTGTGGTGAGCGCACTGTCTCCGCCTATAGCTGGTGTGTGGCAAGAGCACTGTCTCCACCTGTAGCTGGTGTGTGGTAAGCGCACTGTCTCCACCTATAGCTGGTGTGTGGTAAGCGCACTGTCTCCACCTATAGCTGGTGTGTGGCGAGAGCACTGACTCCACCTATAGCTGGTGTGTGGTAAGAGCACTGTCTCCACCTATAGCTGGTGTGTGGTAAGAGCACTGTCTCCACCTATAGCTGGTGTGTGGCGAGAGCACTGACTCCACCTATAGCTGGTGTGTGGTAAGAGCACTGTCTCCACCTATAGCTGGTGTGTGGCGAGAGCACTGTCTCCACCTATAGCTGGTGTGTGGCGAGAGCACTGTCTCCACCTATAGCTGGTGTGTGGCGAGAGCACTGTCTCAACCTATAGCTGGTGTGTGGCGAGAGCACTGGCTCCACCCATAGCTGGTGTGTGGCGAGAGCACTGTCTCCACTTATAGCTGGTGTGTGGTAAGCGCACTGTCTCCACCTATAGCTGGTGTGTGGCGAGAGCACTGACTCCACCTATAGCTGGTGTGTGGTAAGAGCACTGTCTCCACCTATAGCTGGTGTGTGGTAAGAGCACTGTCTCCACCTATAGCTGGTGTGTGGCGAGAGCACTGTCTCCACCTATAGCTGGTGTGTGGCGAGCGCACTCTCTCCACCTATAGCTGGTGTGTGGCGAGCACACTCTCTCCACCTATAGCTGGTGTGTGGTAAGAGCACTGTCTCCACCTATAGCTGGTGTGTGGTGAGCGCACTGTCTCCACCTATAGCTGGTGTGTGGTGAGCGCACTGGTTCCACCTATATCTGGTGTGTGGCGAGAGCACTGTCTCCACCTGTAGCTGGTGTGTGGTAAGCGCACTGTCTCCACCTATAGCTGGTGTGTGGTGAGCGCACTGTCTCCACCTATAGCTGGTGTGTGGTGAGCGCACTGTCTCCACCTATAGCTGGTGTGTGGTGAGCGCACTGTCTCCACCTATAGCTGGTGTGTGGTGAGCGCACTGTCTCCGCCTATAGCTGGTGTGTGGCAAGAGCACTGTCTCCACCTGTAGCTGGTGTGTGGTAAGCGCACTGTCTCCACCTATAGCTGGTGTGTGGTAAGCGCACTGTCTCCACCTATAGCTGGTGTGTGGCGAGAGCACTGACTCCACCTATAGCTGGTGTGTGGTAAGAGCACTGTCTCCACCTATAGCTGGTGTGTGGTAAGAGCACTGTCTCCACCTATAGCTGGTGTGTGGCGAGAGCACTGACTCCACCTATAGCTGGTGTGTGGTAAGAGCACTGTCTCCACCTATAGCTGGTGTGTGGCGAGAGCACTGTCTCCACCTATAGCTGGTGTGTGGCGAGAGCACTGTCTCCACCTATAGCTGGTGTGTGGTGAGCGCACTGTCTCCACCTATAGCTGGTGTGTGGCAAGAGCACTGTCTCCACCTGTAGCTGGTGTGTGGTAAGCGCACTGTCTCCACCTATAGCTGGTGTGTGGTAAGCGCACTGTCTCCACCTATAGCTGGTGTGTGGCGAGAGCACTGACTCCACCTATAGCTGGTGTGTGGTAAGAGCAATGTCTCCACCTATAGCTGGTGTGTGGTAAGCGCACTGTCTCCACCTATAGCTGGTGTGTGGCGAGAGCACTGACTCCACCTATAGCTGGTGTGTGGTAAGAGCACTGTCTCCACCTATAGCTGGTGTGTGGCGAGAGCACTGACTCCACCTATAGCTGGTGTGTGGTAAGAGCACTGTCTCCACCTATAGCTGGTGTGTGGTAAGCGCACTGTCTCCACCTATAGCTGGTGTGTGGCGAGAGCACTGTCTCCACCTATAGCTGGTGTGTGGCGAGAGCACTGTCTCCACCTATAGCTGGTGTGTGGTGAGCGCACTGTCTCCACCTATAGCTGGTGTGTGGCAAGAGCACTGTCTCCACCTGTAGCTGGTGTGTGGTAAGCGCACTGTCTCCACCTATAGCTGGTGTGTGGTAAGCGCACTGTCTCCACCTATAGCTGGTGTGTGGCGAGAGCACTGACTCCACCTATAGCTGGTGTGTGGTAAGAGCAATGTCTCCACCTATAGCTGGTGTGTGGTAAGCGCACTGTCTCCACCTATAGCTGGTGTGTGGCGAGAGCACTGACTCCACCTATAGCTGGTGTGTGGTAAGAGCACTGTCTCCACCTATAGCTGGTGTGTGGCGAGAGCACTGACTCCACCTATAGCTGGTGTGTGGTAAGAGCACTGTCTCCACCTATAGCTGGTGTGTGGTAAGCGCACTGTCTCCACCTATAGCTGGTGTGTGGCGAGAGCACTGACTCCACCTATAGCTGGTGTGTGGCGAGCGCACTGTCTCCACCTATAGCTGGTGTGTGGCGAGCGCACTCTCTCCACCTATAGCTGGTGTGTGGTAAGAGCACTGTCTCCACCTATAGCTGGTGTGTGGTAAGCGCACTGTCTCCACCTATAGCTGGTGTGTGGTGAGCGCACTGGCTCCACCAATAGCTGGTGTGTGGCGAGAGCACTGTCTCCACCTGTAGCTGGTGTGTGGTGAGCACACTGTCTCCACCTATAGCTGGTGTGTGGCAAGAGCACTGTCTCCACCTGTAGCTGGTGTGTGGTAAGCGCACTGTCTCCACCTATAGCTGGTGTGTGGTGAGCGCACTGTCTCCACCTATAGCTGGTGTGTGGCAAGAGCACTGTCTCCACCTGTAGCTGGTGTGTGGTGAGCGCACTGTCTCCACCTATAGCTGGTGTGTGGCAAGAGCACTGTCTCCACCTATAGCTGGTGTGTGGTGAGCGCACTGTCTCCACCTATAGCTGGTGTGTGGCAAGAGCACTGTCTCCACCTATAGCTGGTGTGTGGTGAGCGCACTGTCTCCACCTATAGCTGGTGTGTGGCAAGAGCACTGTCTCCACCTGTAGCTGGTGTGTGGTAAGCGCACTGTCTCCACCTGTAGCTGGTGTGTGGTGAGCACACTGTCTCCACCTATAGCTGGTGTGTGGCAAGAGCACTGTCTCCACCTGTAGCTGGTGTGTGGTAAGCGCACTGTCTCCACCTATAGCTGGTGTGTGGTGAGCGCACTGGCTCCACCTATAGTTGGTGTGTGGCGAGAGCACTGTCTCCACCTATAGCTGGTGTGTGGTGAGCACACTGTCTCCACCTATAGCTGGTGTGTGGTGAGTGCACTGGCTCCACCTATAGCTGGTGTGTGGTAAGCGCACTGTCTCCACCTATAGCTGGTGTGTGGTAAGCGCACTGTCTCCACCTATAGCTGGTGTGTGGTGAGCGCACTGGCTCCACCTATAGCTGGTGTGTGGCGAGAGCACTGTCTCCACCTGTAGCTGGTGTGTGGTAAGCGCACTGTCTCCACCTATAGCTGGTGTGTGGCGAGAGCACTGTCTCCACCTATAGCTGGTGTGTGGTGAGCGCACTGGCTCCACCAATAGCTGGTGTGTGGTGAGCGCACTGTCTCCACCAATAGCTGGTGTGTGGTGAGCGCACTGTCTCCACCTATAGCTGGTGTGTGGTGAGCGCACTGGCTCCACCAATAGCTGGTGTGTGGTGAGCGCACTGGCTCCACCTATAGCTGGTGTGTGGCGAGAGCACTGGCTCCACCTGTAGCTGGTGTGTGGCGAGAGCACTGTCTCCACCTATAGCTGGTGTGTGGCGAGAGCACTGTCTCCACCTATAGCTGGTGTGTGGCGAGAGCACTGGCTCCACCTATAGCTGGTGTGTGGCGAGAGCACTGTCTCCACTTATAGCTGGTGTGTGGTAAGCGCACTGTCTCCACCTATAGCTGGTGTGTGGTAAGTGCACTGTCTCCACCTATAGCTGGTGTGTGGTGAGCACACTGTCTCCACCTATAGCTGGTGTGTGGTGAGCACACTGTCTCCACATATAGCTGGTGTGTGGCGAGAGCACTGTCTCCACCTATAGCTGGTGTGTGGCGAGCCGATGTCTCCACCTATAGCTGGTGTGTGGTGAGCACACTGTCTCCACCTATAGCTGGTGTGTGGCGAGAGCACTGTCTCCACCTATAGCTGGTGTGTGGTGAGCGCACTGGCCCCACCTATAGCTGGTGTGTGGCGAGAGCACTGTCTCCACCTATAGTTGGTGTTTGGTGAGCGCACTGGCTCCACCTATAGCTGGTGTGTGGTGAGAGCACTGTCTCCACCTATAGCTGGTGTGTGGTAAGAGCACTGTCTCCACCTATAGCTGGTGTGTGGCGAGAGCACTGTCTCCACCTATAGTTGGTGTGTGGTGAGCGCACTGGCTCCACCTATAGCTGGTGTGTGTATGGTGAGAGCATTGTCTCCACCTATAGTTGGTGTGTGGTGAGCGCACTGGCTCCACCTATAGCTGGTGTGTGTATGGTGAGAGCACTGTCCACCTATAGCTGGTGTGTGGTAAGAGCACTGTCTCCACCTATAGTTGGTGTGTGGTAAGCGCACTGGCTCCACCTATAGCTGGTGTGTGGTGAGCGCACTGGCTCCACCTATAGCTGGTGTGTGGTAAGAGCACTGTCTCCACCTATAGTTGGTGTGTGGTGAGCGTACTGGCTCCACCTATAGCTGGTGTGTGTATGGTGAGAGCACTGTCCACCTATAGCTGGTGTGTGGTAAGAGCACTGTCTCCACCTATAGTTGGTGTGTGGTAAGCGCACTGGCTCCACCTATAGCTGGTGTGTGGTGAGCGCACTGGCTCCACCTATAGCTGGTGTGTGTATGGTGAGAGCACTGTCTCCACCTATAGTTGGTGTGTGATGAGCGCACTGGCTCCACCTATAGCTGGTGTGTGGTGAGAGCACTGTCTCCACCTATAGTTGGTGTGTGGTGAGCGCACTGGCTCCACCTATAGCTGGTGTGTGTATGGTGAGAGCACTGTCTCCACCTATAGCTGGTGTGTGGTAAGAGCACTGTCTCCACCTATAGTTGGTGTGTGGTGAGCGCACTGGCTCCACCTATAGCTGATGTGTGTATGGTGAGAGCACTGTCTCCACCTATAGCTGGTGTGTGGTAAGAGCACTGTCTCCACCTATAGCTGGTGTGTGGTGAGCGCACTGGCTCCACCTATAGTTGGTGTGTGGCGAGAGCACTGTCTCCACCTATAGCTGGTGTGTGGTGAGCACACTGTCTCCACCTATAGCTGGTGTGTGGTGAGTGCACTGGCTCCACCTATAGCTGGTGTGTGGTGAGCGCATAAGAGCACTGGCTCCACCTATAGCTGGTGTGTGGTAAGCGCACTGTCTCCACCTATAGCTGGTGTGTGGTGAGCGCACTGGCTCCACCTATAGCTGGTGTGTGGCGAGAGCACTGTCTCCACCTGTAGCTGGTGTGTGGTAAGCGCACTGTCTCCACCTATAGCTGGTGTGTGGCGAGAGCACTGTCTCCACCTATAGCTGGTGTGTGGTGAGCGCACTGGCTCCACCAATAGCTGGTGTGTGGTGAGCGCACTGGCTCCACCAATAGCTGGTGTGTGGTGAGCGCACTGTCTCCACCTATAGCTGGTGTGTGGTGAGCGCACTGGCTCCACCAATAGCTGGTGTGTGGTGAGCGCACTGGCTCCACCTATAGCTGGTGTGTGGCGAGAGCACTGGCTCCACCTGTAGCTGGTGTGTGGCGAGAGCACTGTCTCCACCTATAGCTGGTGTGTGGCGAGAGCACTGTCTCCACCTATAGCTGGTGTGTGGCGAGAGCACTGTCTCCACCTATAGCTGGTGTGTGGCGAGAGCACTGGCTCCACCTATAGCTGGTGTGTGGCGAGAGCACTGTCTCCACTTATAGCTGGTGTGTGGTAAGCGCACTGTCTCCACCTATAGCTGGTGTGTGGTAAGCGCACTGTCTCCACCTATAGCTGGTGTGTGGTGAGCACACTGTCTCCACCTATAGCTGGTGTGTGGCGAGAGCACTGGCTCCACCTATAGCTGGTGTGTGGCGAGAGCACTGTCTCCACTTATAGCTGGTGTGTGGTAAGCGCACTGTCTCCACCTATAGCTGGTGTGTGGTAAGCGCACTGTCTCCACCTATAGCTGGTGTGTGGTGAGCACACTGTCTCCACCTATAGCTGGTGTGTGGTGAGCACACTGTCTCCACATATAGCTGGTGTGTGGCGAGAGCACTGTCTCCACCTATAGCTGGTGTGTGGCGAGCCGATGTCTCCACCTATAGCTGGTGTGTGGTGAGCACACTGTCTCCACCTATAGCTGGTGTGTGGCGAGAGCACTGTCTCCACCTATAGCTGGTGTGTGGTGAGCGCACTGGCCCCACCTATAGCTGGTGTGTGGCGAGAGCACTGTCTCCACCTGTAGTTGGTGTGTGGTGAGCGCACTGGCTCCACCTATAGCTGGTGTGTGGTGAGAGCACTGTCTCCACCTATAGCTGGTGTGTGGTAAGAGCACTGTCTCCACCTATAGTTGGTGTGTGGTGAGCGCACTGGCTCCACCTATAGCTGATGTGTGTATGGTGAGAGCACTGTCTCCACCTATAGCTGGTGTGTGGTAAGAGCACTGTCTCCACCTATAGCTGGTGTGTGGTGAGCGCACTGGCTCCACCTATAGTTGGTGTGTGGCGAGAGCACTGTCTCCACCTATAGCTGGTGTGTGGTGAGCACACTGTCTCCACCTATAGCTGGTGTGTGGTGAGTGCACTGGCTCCACCTATAGCTGGTGTGTGGTGAGCGCATAAGAGCACTGGCTCCACCTATAGCTGGTGTGTGGTAAGCGCACTGTCTCCACCTATAGCTGGTGTGTGGTGAGCGCACTGGCTCCACCTATAGCTGGTGTGTGGCGAGAGCACTGTCTCCACCTGTAGCTGGTGTGTGGTGAGCACACTGTCTCCACCTATAGCTGGTGTGTGGTGAGCACACTGTCTCCACATATAGCTGGTGTGTGGCGAGAGCACTGTCTCCAACTATAGCTGGTGTGTGGCGAGCCGATGTCTCCACCTATAGCTGGTGTGTGGTGAGCACACTGTCTCCACCTATAGCTGGTGTGTGGCGAGAGCACTGTCTCCACTTATAGCTGGTGTGTGGTAAGCGCACTGTCTCCACCTATAGCTGGTGTGTGGTAAGCGCACTGTCTCCACCTATAGCTGGTGTGTGGTGAGCACACTGTCTCCACCTATAGCTGGTGTGTGGCGAGAGCACTGGCTCCACCTATAGCTGGTGTGTGGCGAGAGCACTGTCTCCACTTATAGCTGGTGTGTGGTAAGCGCACTGTCTCCACCTATAGCTGGTGTGTGGAAAGCGCACTGTCTCCACCTATAGCTGGTGTGTGGTGAGCACACTGTCTCCACCTATAGCTGGTGTGTGGTGAGCACACTGTCTCCACATATAGCTGGTGTGTGGCGAGAGCACTGTCTCCACCTATAGCTGGTGTGTGGCGAGCCGATGTCTCCACCTATAGCTGGTGTGTGGTGAGCACACTGTCTCCACCTATAGCTGGTGTGTGGCGAGAGCACTGTCTCCACCTATAGCTGGTGTGTGGTGAGCGCACTGGCCCCACCTATAGCTGGTGTGTGGCGAGAGCACTGTCTCCACCTATAGTTGGTGTGTGGTGAGCGCACTGGCTCCACCTATAGCTGGTGTGTGGTGAGAGCACTGTCTCCACCTATAGCTGGTGTGTGGTAAGAGCACTGTCTCCACCTATAGTTGGTGTGTGGTGAGCGCACTGGCTCCACCTATAGCTGATGTGTGTATGGTGAGAGCACTGTCTCCACCTATAGCTGGTGTGTGGTAAGAGCACTGTCTCCACCTATAGCTGGTGTGTGGTGAGCGCACTGGCTCCACCTATAGTTGGTGTGTGGCGAGAGCACTGTCTCCACCTATAGCTGGTGTGTGGTGAGCACACTGTCTCCACCTATAGCTGGTGTGTGGTGAGTGCACTGGCTCCACCTATAGCTGGTGTGTGGTGAGCGCATAAGAGCACTGGCTCCACCTATAGCTGGTGTGTGGTAAGCGCACTGTCTCCACCTATAGCTGGTGTGTGGTGAGCGCACTGGCTCCACCTATAGCTGGTGTGTGGCGAGAGCACTGTCTCCACCTGTAGCTGGTGTGTGGTAAGCGCACTGTCTCCACCTATAGCTGGTGTGTGGCGAGAGCACTGTCTCCACCTATAGCTGGTGTGTGGTGAGCGCACTGGCTCCACCAATAGCTGGTGTGTGGTGAGCGCACTGGCTCCACCAATAGCTGGTGTGTGGTGAGCGCACTGTCTCCACCTATAGCTGGTGTGTGGTGAGCGCACTGGCTCCACCAATAGCTGGTGTGTGGTGAGCGCACTGGCTCCACCTATAGCTGGTGTGTGGCGAGAGCACTGGCTCCACCTGTAGCTGGTGTGTGGCGAGAGCACTGTCTCCACCTATAGCTGGTGTGTGGCGAGAGCACTGGCTCGACCTGTAGCTGGTGTGTGGCGAGAGCACTGTCTCCACCTATAGCTGGTGTGTGGCGAGAGCACTGGCTCCACCTATAGCTGGTGTGTGGCGAGAGCACTGTCTCCACTTATAGCTGGTGTGTGGTAAGCGCACTGTCTCCACCTATAGCTGGTGTGTGGTAAGCGCACTGTCTCCACCTATAGCTGGTGTGTGGTGAGCACACTGTCTCCACCTATAGCTGGTGTGTGGTGAGCACACTGTCTCCACATATAGCTGGTGTGTGGCGAGAGCACTGTCTCCAACTATAGCTGGTGTGTGGCGAGCCGATGTCTCCACCTATAGCTGGTGTGTGGTGAGCACACTGTCTCCACCTATAGCTGGTGTGTGGCGAGAGCACTGTCTCCACCTATAGCTGGTGTGTGGTGAGCGCACTGGCCCCACCTATAGCTGGTGTGTGGCGAGAGCACTGTCTCCACCTATAGTTGGTGTGTGGTGAGCGCACTGGCTCCACCTATAGCTGGTGTGTGGTGAGAGCACTGTCTCCACCTATAGCTGGTGTGTGGTAAGAGCACTGTCTCCACCTATAGCTGGTGTGTGGCGAGAGCACTGTCTCCACCTATAGTTGGTGTGTGGTGAGCGCACTGACTCCACCTATAGCTGGTGTGTGGCGAGAGCACTGTCTCCACTTATAGCTGGTGTGTGGTAAGCGCACTGTCTCCACCTATAGCTGGTGTGTGGTAAGCGCACTGTCTCCACCTATAGCTGGTGTGTGGTGAGCACACTGTCTCCACCTATAGCTGGTGTGTGGTGAGCACACTGTCTCCACATATAGCTGGTGTGTGGCGAGAGCACTGTCTCCAACTATAGCTGGTGTGTGGCGAGCCGATGTCTCCACCTATAGCTGGTGTGTGGTGAGCACACTGTCTCCACCTATAGCTGGTGTGTGGCGAGAGCACTGTCTCCACCTATAGCTGGTGTGTGGTGAGCGCACTGGCCCCACCTATAGCTGGTGTGTGGCGAGAGCACTGTCTCCACCTATAGTTGGTGTGTGGTGAGCGCACTGGCTCCACCTATAGCTGGTGTGTGGTGAGAGCACTGTCTCCACCTATAGCTGGTGTGTGGTAAGAGCACTGTCTCCACCTATAGCTGGTGTGTGGCGAGAGCACTGTCTCCACCTATAGTTGGTGTGTGGTGAGCGCACTGGCTCCACCTATAGCTGGTGTGTGTATGGTGAGAGCACTGTCTCCACCTATAGTTGGTGTGTGGTGAGCGCACTGGCTCCACCTATAGCTGGTGTGTGTATGGTGAGAGCACTGTCCACCTATAGCTGGTGTGTGGTAAGAGCACTGTCTCCACCTATAGTTGGTGTGTGGTAAGCGCACTGGCTCCACCTATAGCTGGTGTGTGGTGAGCGCACTGGCTCCACCTATAGCTGGTGTGTGGTAAGAGCACTGTCTCCACCTATAGTTGGTGTGTGGTGAGCGCACTGGCTCCACCTATAGCTGGTGTGTGTATGGTGAGAGCACTGTCCACCTATAGCTGGTGTGTGGTAAGAGCACTGTCTCCACCTATAGTTGGTGTGTGGTAAGCGCACTGGCTCCACCTATAGCTGGTGTGTGGTGAGCGCACTGGCTCCACCTATAGCTGGTGTGTGTATGGTGAGAGCACTGTCTCCACCTATAGTTGGTGTGTGATGAGCGCACTGGCTCCACCTATAGCTGGTGTGTGGTGAGAGCACTGTCTCCACCTATAGTTGGTGTGTGGTGAGCGCACTGGCTCCACCTATAGCTGGTGTGTGTATGGTGAGAGCACTGTCTCCACCTATAGCTGGTGTGTGGTAAGAGCACTGTCTCCACCTATAGTTGGTGTGTGGTGAGCGCACTGGCTCCACCTATAGCTGATGTGTGTATGGTGAGAGCACTGTCTCCACCTATAGCTGGTGTGTGGTAAGAGCACTGTCTCCACCTATAGCTGGTGTGTGGTGAGCGCACTGGCTCCACCTATAGCTGGTGTGTGTATGGTGAGAGCACTGTCTCCACCTATAGCTGGTGTGTGGTAAGAGCACTGTCTCCACCTATAGTTGGTGTGTGGTGAGCGCACTGGCTCCACCTATAGCTGGTGTGTGTATGGTGAGAGCACTGTCTCCACCTATAGCTGGTGTGTGGTAAGAGCACTGTCTCCACCTATAGTTGGTGTGTGGTGAGCGCACTGGCTCCACCTATAGCTGATGTGTGTATGGTGAGAGCACTGTCTCCACCTATAGCTGGTGTGTGGTAAGAGCACTGTCTCCACCTATAGTTGGTGTGTGGTGAGCGCACTGGCTCCACCTATAGCTGGTGTGTGTATGGTGAGAGCACTGTCTCCACCTATAGCTGGTGTGTGGTAAGAGCACTGTCTCCACCTATAGTTGGTGTGTGGTGAGCGCACTGGCTCCACCTATAGCTGATGTGTGTATGGTGAGAGCACTGTCTCCACCTATAGCTGGTGTGTGGTAAGAGCACTGTCTCCACCTATAGCTGGTGTGTGGTGAGCGCACTGTCTGGGCGCCTACCATGATCGCGCCATTGAAGATGCTTTGTGTGATAAACTCCTGACATCTAAGATCATCTAACTGTGTGATGTAAAATACGTTAATGACGCAATTTCACTTGCTTCTGTAATTTATTTGCGTTCAATTATTTTAATGCGTTAAAAGGATAGTTCACCCAAAAACTGAAATTCTGTCTTCATTTACACAAATGGCCAAATTGAACACAAAAGAAGATATTTTGAAGAATTTGGTAACCAGACAGTTAACAGCAGCCATCGACTTGCATAGTGGGAAAAAATACTACGGAAGTCGATTGCTACCATCAGCTGTTTGATTACTGACATCCTTCAAAATATCTTCTTTTGTGTTCAGCAGAAGGAAGAAACATATACACATTTGGAACAACTTTGAGGGTAAGTAAATGATGACAGAACTTTCATTTTTGGGTGAACTATCCCTTTAAGGATTTTACATTTATTGCATGCGTTAGCGCGTTAATATTGACAGCCCAAATATATATATCAGTGGCATGTGGTGGTCTTCAGAAATGAGGCAAAGCCCTCAGTTTTATATATAAATCAATTGTAAATTCATGTCCCAGTTACACTTAATGTTGTCACATCTTCCTGGTTAAATAAACATTACATAAAAAAGTTTCAAACCAAATACAATTTCATTTTGTATTTTTACATTAACTATGTAATTAATGTTCTATTCACTAAAACCAAGTATAAATCTCATCAAGTTAGTGTTTTTACACATTTTTACATTTAATCCAAAATAATAAGTAAAGGCACAATTTAACAATTTAATAGTCAACTTATTTTCATCAGTTATCAAGCTTGGCAAACACTGTCACAGACACAGAGATGTTCCTTTAATTTCACCAAGCAGATTGCTCACTAAAAGCCCTCACAGTCATCATGTTTTCAGTCCATTTCAAGTTTGATTTTGATATGATAAAGCGGAGATATCTAAATGGCTGAGTTGTTAATTTACTTTTAATTAGTCCTCCCATTAACGGCATAATTTTGCTCATTTGGAGCGAATCGCGAATGCACACGAAAACAAGAGGCAGGATTTATCGTACGATCTAATCATATGCAACCATAACCAACTATATCCAATCATAGCAGGATGGAGGCGTTGCCTCCTCTCACGTGACTTTCCCCCATTCATTCTCAGTTACCCCCCACTAAACCCAGCGCACGCTTCGGGGGGTCTGAGGCACGAGAGACACGGACTCACTGCACCTTCACCTGCGGGTGTCGCTGTTGGACATGTGTAACTTTTACTTTTTTAATGGCACATTTTCTCATCCAATTTGTTTAGGCACTGCCTCCCTTGGAAAACGCCCCTGATATATTCATACATACATATATTCTATAGTGTTGTATAAACTCATATTTACCTTTCAGAGCCAGTGCAGAGTTCAGGATTAATCTCATGGAAAGTATGACAATGCACATGCCAAAATCAAAGAGACGCTATCAGGAAAGATCATACATCAGAACACACAACATACAAGAAAAAACTGTTTAAAAACATACCCACATAACACATCCATTAACATGAATACATATTGATCTCCAGAATCTAAATGATCTATAAATTCTTTAAACTCCAATAAATGATAGTAGTGATTTTAGGCAACATGTGAAATCAAAGAACTCTGTATTCATAAAATGGGTATCTTTGAACTCAACACATCTCTGCATTTTTTGATGTTGTCCCACAATAATATATGTTATAAACATGTTACTAATCAAGTATCCATCCATTCATATTTTCTATGCTCGAATGAAAACATTCAATATGGAATTTCTGCTCTCACCTGCCTATGGATGATCATGATGATGATGATGATGATGATGATGATGAAAGAATATATTAAATGTGAAGAGCTAATCTGACAGAAGTAGAGAAAGAGGGATAGGCAGTCGACAGTTGTCTGTGTTTCTGTTTTATGGACAGGTTATGGGGGAAACCCTAATCCCATTCAGACTTCCTCATCAATAAGAGGAAATTCCACATTTCCAAATCAGCGTGCAGATCAAACTCACCTCTCCACAGAAGACGTGATGAAGACGAAGACCTACACACACACACTCACCTCTCCACAGAAGACGTGATGAAGACGAAGACCTACACACAGACACACACTGCCATGTGTTAGCGGGTGATGACATGGGAAAGTGTCAATCTTGCTTCAAAAGCATAACCAGGCACATATTGTTATGACACATGACAAATTGTATGAACCAAACATACAAAACAGACAAAGCTGTTAGACAGAGAATGCATTGTGTATTTCACCATATAGTAAGCTTGATTTATAAATAGTACACTAAACATTTAGATCTCGGGTGGTTTGATCACAAGTACAGCTGTTATCATGTTTATGTGTACTTCGTGTGCTCTGTCTGATGCAATCGTGATGTTGTTAAACAAATGCCAGTGTTTGTACATTTTGGGGAAAAAGAGGAAACTGATGAAATATTTGCAGTTCCCCTACAGATATCTATTATATGTATATGTATATATATATGTATATATGTATATGTATATGTATATGTATATGTATGTATATATATATATATATATATATATACATACATATATATATATATATATATATATATATACACATATATATATATATTTATATATATATAGGGGTTAATATCTATAGGAAAAACAATATCTTCAACTTTTTCTCCCCATGATACCACAATTGTTTGATTAACATTAATAAAAGCCTTTATATTAAGACCTACTGAACCACACAGTCGTCGAGAAGCGAGCCGAGAAAACGACATGGACGTACATGAAACGTATTCTCAGAAAACGTACAAATAAAGACACTTTTAGATGTTTAATTGCTATTTTGACAAAATATTTCCAGTGTTTTGCCAGTAGCTCGTAATGAACCCGAGCATTGCCATGCATTTTTCCAGCATGGGTCAAGTGTATATATAAATGTGTGTGTGTATACAAGTTTTTTATATATATTTATAGAATTACATTACATTATATTTTTGGATTTATTAATGTATGTGTTTTTTTATTTCATTTTAGAAGAGGAAACTGATGACATTTGAAGTTACAGACAATTAAATGTTTGCACACAAATTCTCTTATGTGGACCTTTTCATGACAGCACGAGATTCACACTTTCATGATTCACACTCAGGCAACACAACTTAGTGGGTCCACTCTCTCAGCTGAAGTGTGTCATGTTCCCTTTAAATAGCAGTGACATGAAGCTGTCATGTTCAGCGTATTTTTATGACAACAGCACACCACATTAAATGAATCTCTTGTTCTGTCATCATTTGCTCAGGTGTTGTAACTTCATGTATCAGTGTAATATACTCTTCTGTCCTCAAGCATTTTTGTGTTTGAAGACACAGAGACAAGATTGCATAGCGTTTTCTTCAAAAGAAAGGTTACTGTGTTCTTGCCCCATATGTGTGGTTAGTTCTGACACAAAATGGTCATGTTTATTTAGCTCCTTCCTTTCTTTCTCTATCTCCACTTTTCAGTTTGGTTTATTCTCATTTCTGTGCTTTTGTCAAGTTCAGTTTTAGGTTTTGATTTAACTTCTTTTATTTTGTATAATACTCACAGTCGTGGTTCCTGTGTGATGTGTTGTCCTTGCTCCTCGTGTTAGGGATAGGGTCACGGCTCCGGGTCATGTGTCACAGCCGGGTGGACTGCCCAGGTCTCTGATCCAACTGTGTGGTTTCCACCATGACCACCTGATCCTCCATGGTGTGCCCCTTCATCCAGTGGTCCAGGCCTGCTTCTGCTCCAGGATCCTGGCCATGTTCTAGGCCCTCATCCTCTTCAAGGGCCTGGCCCTCCATCCCTAACCCCCCCATCAATTTCAGTTACAATTTCATCTTAACATGGTTACAAGGCCTCCGGGAGTGTGTGATTTTTGATTAAGAGTAGTTTCACCTGTTCCTAAATTTTCTAAATTTAGAAACCATTTTAAAATGGAAGTTATTGATGTATCATGATTTGTTGTGAACATGTTCATATACAGATTCAGATTGTGAATGAGACTTGTTGTTTTCATTTTAAGTGAAAGATTAGCATTAAGTGAAAGGCTCTCGGGGTGAACTGCCCGAGACATGTACTGTACGCAGATATAGGGATTGGTTCAGGCTTTAAGAAGCATTTTCTCCAAACCGAGACCATTATCAGAAGTCATGTCCTGACATTAGGTTAGGAATACTTTATGAAGAGGAAAAATGAAACGGGCATCACTTCTTTAAGTAAACCGATTTTATTTTCAAAGAAAAACAAAAGGACCATCAGGAAAAGACAGGATTTCCTGTCGTATACAGAGAGGACGTACGATACAGTGCCACGACTGAAAACAGACAACCAGTCAGCCAAGAACATATTCAGAAAGTCAAAGCAGCGCTGAGGAAACACCATCTGTATTATTATTATTATTATTAATAACAAGAATTATGGTTGAAATATAGAAAACAATATCTTAAAATAAAACACAACAATGAACATTAGATTTACAAAATCTTTGCTTTCTTCTTTTTTTTTGTTGTTCCAGGTGAATTTATTCCAGGTCACTGATGTATATGGGCAATAACTGAACCCCCACAGTCGCTCGCTGTGTCCTAACTGTGTGAAGGACTGAGGGATCTTCAAAGTTACTGTATATGGGCAATAACTGAACCCCTACAGTCGCTCGCTGTGTCCTAACTGTGTGTGAAGGACTGAGGGATCTTCAAAGTTACTGTATATGGGCAATAACTGAACCCCCACAGTCGCTCGCTGTGTCCTAACTGTGTGTGGGACTGAGGGATCTTCAAAGTTACTGTATATGGGCAATAACTGAACCCCTACAGTCACTCGCTGTGTCCTAACTGTGTGAGGGACTGAGGGATCTTCAAAGTTACTGTATATGGGCAATAACTGAACCCCCACAGTCGCTCGCTGTGTCCTAACTGTGTGTGGGACTGAGGGATCTTCAAAGTTACTGTATATGGGCAATAACTGAACCCCTACAGTCGCTCGCTGTGTCCTAACTGTGTGTGGGACTGAGGGATCTTCAAAGTTACTGTATATGGGCAATAACTGAACCCCTACAGTCGCTCGCTGTGTCCTAACTGTGTGTGGGACTGAGGGATCTTCAAAGTTACTGTATATGGGCAATAACTGAACCCCCACAGTCGCTCGCTGTGTCCTAACTGTGTGTGAAGGACTGAGGGATCTTCAAAGTTACTGTATATGGGCAATAACTGAACCCCCACAGTCGCTCGCTGTGTCCTAACTGTGTGTGGGACTGAGGGATCTTCAAAGTTACTGTATATGGGCAATAACTGAACCCCCACAGTCGCTCGCTGTGTCCTAACTGTGTGAGGGACTGAGGGATCTTCAAAGTTACTGTATATGGGCAATAACTGAACCCCCACAGTCGCTCGCTGTGTCCTAACTGTGTGTGGGACTGAGGGATCTTCAAAGTTACTGTATATGGGCAATAACTGAACCCCTACAGTCGCTCGCTGTGTCCTAACTGTGTGTGGGACTGAGGGATCTTCAAAGTTACTGTATATGGGCAATAACTGAACCCCCACAGTCGCTCGCTGTGTCCTAACTGTGTGTGGGACTGAGGGATCTTCAAAGTTACTGTATATGGGCAATAACTGAACCCCTACAGTCGCTCGCTGTGTCCTAACTGTGTGTGGGACTGAGGGATCTTCAAAGTTACTGTATATGGGCAATAACTGAACCCCTACAGTCGCTCGCTGTGTCCTAACTGTGTGTGGGACTGAGGGATCTTCAAAGTTACTGTATATGGGCAATAACTGAACCCCTACAGTCACTCGCTGTGTCCTAACTGTGCGAAGGACTGAGGGATCTTCAAAGTTACTGTATATGGGCAATAACTGAACCCCTACAGTCGCTCGCTGTGTCCTAACTGTGTGTGGGACTGAGGGATCTTCAAAGTTACTGTATATGGGCAATAACTGAACCCCTACAGTCGCTCGCTGTGTCCTAACTGTGTGAGGGACTGAGGGATCTTCAAAGTTACTGTATATGGGCAATAACTGAACCCCTACAGTCGCTCGCTGTGTCCTAACTGTGTGTGGGACTGAGGGATCTTCAAAGTTACTGTATATGGGCAATAACTGAACCCCCACAGTCGCTCGCTGTGTCCTAACTGTGTGTGGGACTGAGGGATCTTCAAAGTTACTGTATATGGGCAATAACTGAACCCCTACAGTCGCTCGCTGTGTCCTAACTGTGTGTGGGACTGAGGGATCTTCAAAGTTACTGTATATGGGCAATAACTGAACCCCCACAGTCGCTCGCTGTGTCCTAACTGTGTGAAGGACTGAGGGATCTTCAAAGTTACTGTATATGGGCAATAACTGAACCCCCACAGTCGCTCGCTGTGTCCTAACTGTGTGAGGGACTGAGGGATCTTCAAAGTTACTGTATATGGGCAATAACTGAACCCCCACAGTCGCTCGCTGTGTCCTAACTGTGTGTGGGACTGAGGGATCTTCAAAGTTACTGTATATGGGCAATAACTGAACCCCTACAGTCGCTCGCTGTGTCCTAACTGTGTGTGGGACTGAGGGATCTTCAAAGTTACTGTATATGGGCAATAACTGAACCCCCACAGTCGCTCGCTGTGTCCTAACTGTGTGAAGGACTGAGGGATCTTCAAAGTTACTGTATATGGGCAATAACTGAACCCCTACAGTCGCTCGCTGTGTCCTAACTGTGTGTGGGACTGAGGGATCTTCAAAGTTACTGTATATGGGCAATAACTGAACCCCCACAGTCGCTCGCTGTGTCCTAACTGTGTGAAGGACTGAGGGATCTTCAAAGTTACTGTATATGGGCAATAACTGAACCCCTACAGTCGCTCGCTGTGTCCTAACTGTGTGTGGGACTGAGGGATCTTCAAAGTTAAAGCTTAGGACAAAGGGAAAAAGAGCGCCAGTCCAGTTTCTAAACATGTATGCTTCACTTTTAGTTTTTGCCACTGGCACAATTCACGTTCTTCTTTTAACTCACTGAAAGTTTAACAGCTTTGTTAAAATACTAAAATCAAATCTAATACTAATTATCACAAGAAACAGAAATGTAAAAATTATAGAACATATAAATCTATAAATACTGTGTGTGGGGAGAGCAGAAGTGAGGCATGAACTAAAAAGAGAAAATAACTCCAGAAATCATAATAGACATAATCATACAGATTCACTAAGTTTGTGTGTGAAAACTTTGAGAAAGAAAAGATATAAAACTAAAACAATAATAATATTAAAAACCCTAGAATCACCGAAAAGCTTTCTGTGGAGAGCGTCTCTCGACTCATGCATGCTCATCCCTTCCTTTTCATGTGGTTCAATTACTTAACAGCACAGTCCTGCCTTTTATTAAATATATACAGTTCAGTTACAAATGATAATAATAATAATAATAGTCCATGACCAAGACAGTCTTTCTCATAAAACTGAAGGTAATGTTTCCATAACTGAGATTAAGTTATTACGGGGATGTCGAAACTTGTATTCTCAGATTAACATTGTCGCTGCCTGATGAAAAACGCATATCTTGGAACAAAGGGCATCATAAACAATCATACGTTAAATGAATCAAACGTCAGTTTTATAACTACGGTTTCTGGTCTGGATGAGTGGACCGTTCGGTTCAGTTTCAGGACGAGTTTTCCAAGTCCAGTGCATAAAATGGCAGAACTAGCTTTCACTCGCGGTTTCTAGCATACGCTCTTCAAAACATTAGGATAGGGCACAAGGTTTGGATGCACACTTCTCAGGGCCAGTGGAGATACTTCTTAAACAGATACGGATTGGTCAGTTCAATGTAGGAATGAGGCCACTGTCATCGGACAAGTGGCAGAGGAAAACAAGGGAAACGAGAGAAAACAAGAAAAGATGTGGCACAGGACAGTCCACGTTAAATTGACATTAATCCAAATCCATGTTTTTGACGTGCCAAAAGCAAACCCGAGGCTAACACAGCTGTCCGCTTCCTGTTGACATCACATGACCATTAGCTGACTTCATAAGACGGTCCATAAAGACCTCTCAGACACCTTCCACATTACTGTAACTACTCTGCTTAGTAAAAACAAACGAATAAAAAAAAACCTAGAAATAAATAACCCATAAATAAAAATACAGGACAAAAAGCCATTTCGTGTTTCACCATTGTTATGACACTATTTGTGACTGAGAGACACATTAGCAGGATTTCACCGTTCCTCTCAGCTGAGTCAGATTGTATTAAACTCTAGAGAAAGACATTTACACAGACTAGCAATAATACTGTAGAATACTCAAGCCAGTTCCTCATGCAGCACGCTGCACAAGGACGCAGATTCGATTTGTGTTTGTCAGTCGTTCAGCAGGCTCTGGGCGTTAGTGTGGCCTGGCCTCAGCCGATCACGTGGAGAACGTCAGTGGTGGATCAGGGGTCGATGCTGTCGATTACCAGCTGAGCAGAGAGGTCCGACCCAGAGTCATGAAGTACACCTGGCTAGATCCTCCAGAACGCACAGATGCAAAGAACACCTGCAGGACACAAACCAACAGCATCTTACTACTCACACACCGTTCAGACTGAATCTAGCAGAGCTTTCTCTCAGAGGTTACACACTCAACAGATAATCACAGCTCGAGTTATCACTATCAGTTTACACTCAACATATCAACTCATTTAGTCTATCAGGGTGAATCTCACTAAACCAGTCCAGAGCATGTGCTGTAGTGAAGCGAGGATCACGCTTATATCCACGGACAACAGTAATGAGAGATAAATCATTAATGTGTTGATTTGAATATATAATCATCATTAGACTGTAACACACAATGAACACGCATCGCTCTTTTTACATCTTTCAACAACAGTGTATATCTCTTCAGGGAAAATCAATAAAGGAAAACTTTATTTTCCCAGGAAAGAAAGCATAACATTATGCTCAGTGGCAGTGGTTTAATAGTTAACCAGGACGAATCAAACGCTGGGTGTGTGATATGTAACGGCTGCTGTATATGACCAACTCATAAAGCCAATATCCAGCCTTAGCTTGGGCTGAATGCATATCATTTCTTGTGTGTGTGTGTTTGGGAAGTTGCGGTGACGGAAACAGTGGTTTTTCTATTCTGATGGGAGTAAAACCTGTGTTTATTTAAGGAAACTAAATTTTGCCAAAGAAGAACTTTTACTTTAAATAAATGTTTCATTTAAAAGCAGCCTACTTCAGTGTAATATGATACCGTTTCATAATAATAATAATTCATTACATTTATATAGTGCTTTTCTCAGCACTCAAGCGCTTTACATGGAAGGGGGGGAATCTCCTCAACCACCACCAATGTGCAGCTCCGCCTGGATGATGCGACGGCAGCCATATTGTGCCGGAACGCCCACCACACACACACACACCAGCTTACTGGTGGAGAGGAGACAGTAGGCGCGTTTCCATTACAGATTTGCGCAAAACTTTTGCGATTTTTTCTAAATATCGATAAAAAACTATTGCGAAATGACGGCGTTTCCATTAACCAATGTTATGCGACTAAAACGTCATTTTTTCCTCTCGCGATAAGTCATTCCAAAAATCATGGCAACGGACGTTGGTAGGTTTAAATATATCACAGCCATGTACGTACCGCACTAGACATTATTATTATAAATGGAAGAAAACGTAGACGTGTTATTCAAGCATTGATGGCAAGGAAAGACCCTTATACTATGAGCGGCACATATGAGGTGCTTCTGGGTTTTTCTCACTCATTTCTGCTTCGAGGTCTTGATTGTGGCATTTCTTTGAGGTTTAGAATCCATTATTTCTGTCATTCTTTTGTCTTTTATGAATTTAGTAAAGAACTCTGTCTCGTATTCTGTCCAAACACAACGCGCCAGGTGACTGTAAATGTGCAAAAACTGTTTCCATTGCAGTTTTGCACTGTATGTATATATATATACACTTACTGTATATATATATATATATATATATATATATATAGGGATGATTAGGAGGCCATGATGGACAGAGGCCAATGGGGAAGTTTGTCCAGGACACCAGCGATACACCCCTACTCGTTTCCGAAGGACATCCTGGGATTTTTAATGACCACAGAGAGTCAGGACCTCGGTTTAACGTCTCATCTGAAGGACGGTGCTCTTTGACAGTGTAGTGTCCTTGTCTCAATATACTGGGGTGTTAGGACCCGCACAGACCACAGAGTGAGCAGCGCCCCCTACTGGCCTCACTAACTCCCACACTAAACACAGTTTTCCCAGGAGTCTCCCATCCAGACACTGACCAGACTCAACCCAGCTTAGCTTCAGTGGGTGACCAGTCTTGGGCTACAGGGTGAGATGGCTGCTGGCTATCATCATGCTTAACACTGAGAATTAGAATAACTGTAATGTGGCGATCGGATGCGGCTATCTAAATCAGAGAAAATCATAGGTGTGGGTGGATGGTTTATATTTAGCAGCGGATTCGGGTGACGTTACACCTGATCCTCGCATCTATAATGTCCTGTCAGGAACCGGTCACATTTTACCCCCAAATTGGTGATATTTTGCAGAAAGAAAAAATAACCATTTAATCCAAAATCCAAATTCCAAAAATATATTCCTTGTATAGCCCAGTAACTGATTTTACAGCAAAAACACAAAAAGATGATGTAAAGACTCACCTTGTCATTTCTCTCACACAGAAACTTGAGTCTTTGTGCTCTTTTGTGCATGAAAACTCCATCCAAGTGGCCTGTTTCTACAGAGCGGATCTCTATAGCCTTCTCTCCCCAGCCCATGATCTGGTTAGAGCGAATATAAGCTGCAAGACAAACAAAACAATATAGGTAAGAAATTAAATAAAATAACAAATACACACTAACTGGTACCGTATGATAGGCTAAATTCAGTCTCTCTCTTGAGCTGTATTGCAGAGGTCCTGCTCCTGGAGACCCACTATCCTGCAAACGTTTAATTCCACCCTGCTCTTGCTCACCTGCATGTTCAAGTGATCCTGAAGAGCTTGATTAGCTGCTTCAGGTGTGTTTGATTAAGGTGGTAGCTAAACTCTGCAGGGCAGTGGGTTCCCAGGAGCAGGGTTGACCTCTAACCTCTGCTATTTTGTAATTAGACACTGCATAAGAGCGTTGATTAGTGTTGACAACACACAACAGTGACTACATTTACAATACCGAATGGTCACGAGTGCCCTTAGCTCTGAGCAGGTTGAGCGCAGTATAGACAACAGTATCGCTTTCATCCTTCAGACTCAGTCTTCAGTGCAGGAGTCAACCTTCCTATCTGCATGGGTTCTAGAGTAGGAGGAATAAACTAGCTGTGAATATCCTACCACACACAGACACATCTATCAGTGCTTCTAGATTTCACACGGCTTCACACATAGCTAGTGTCTTATCCATCATAAGCCAATTCTGGAAAGCTACTTTCTGGGCCTCACTGTTCCAGCTGCTCTCCGCTGTGATGGTCCTAAACTGGATGGCATATTCAACTACACTGCGGCTGCCCAGCTAGAGATGAAGGAAGGACACTTCACGGTAGGAGACCGTGCAAATACAGGCTTAAACTTGGCTCAGAACAAACCTCACACAAATCTGTCACCCATGACACGGCCCTTCCCGAAAGGAGAATCATGATTTAAGCCATATTTGACTGGTTCAAGGGGAAGGGAGGATGGCTGGAGATCGAACATCAGGGTACATTGGGTCAGGAACCTATGACAGGCACTAGGATCACCAGAGAAGCGTTGGGGGCGGGTTTGAGGCAAGGCTCCGTGGCCACATTGGGTACGAGGTGCTGGAGAGGCTGGAGTCGCTGAAGAGTTGGGTGAGATTTGAGGAGAAAACAACGAGTGCAACAGGATTTTGGTGAGTCATGTATTGCCATCAAAACAACTCTGGTAAGTCGAAATCAATAAACAAACATGTTGAGTCACCACATCTTCTCCAGTTATTGTTACTCTCACCGCCTGCCACGTTTAGGGTTTCACAGGCAGGGAGATAGTCAGGCTGACAGAAGATTTCAGAACTAGAGACACGCGTCCAAACTTTAATCGAGGATAGTAAGAATGCAAAGGCTCTAGATACTGCTTTGGATGCGACTAGCTTAGCGAACCTAGTACATTGGTTTGGTAATATGCTCTGATACATAGCATACTGTCATAACTTAATGGCTGTCTAAGTGGTGTCTGCAGAATAACATCGGGTTCATAGACAATTGGAAAAGTTTTTGGGGCAGACCTGACCTGTTGAAAAGAGATGGTATTCATCCCTCCTGGGATGGTGCTGCTCTTCTCTCTAGTAATATGGCACATAGTCTTAGAGCTCAAACATGAATTGGGGCTCAGGTCAGGAAGCAGACAGACTGGCTAAACCGACCGTCTGCTAGCGGCCTCGCGTCACCAAGGTCAGATAAATCCCATCACATAGAGCCTCTTTCACCTAGCTATCATCATATAGAGACTGTGTCTGTTCCCCGAACTTGGAAATACAAAAAACTCCTAAAACCCATTTAAGGGTAAAAATTTAATTAATGTTCAACAAATAAAAAAAACTATATAATACAAATGAAGAAATTATAAAGCTTGGGTTGCTGAATATTCGATCGCTTTCTTCAAAAGCACTTATTGTTAATGATATGATTACAGATTATAATCTAGATGTGCTGTGTTTGACAGAAACCTGGCTAAAACCAAGCGATTACATTACTTTAAATGAGTCCACCCCGCAAGACTACTGTTATAAACCTGAGCCTCGTCTGAAAGGCAAAGGGGGTGGTGTTGCTGTAATTTATAGTAATATATTCAGTATTACTGAGAAGTCCAGTTTCAAATATAATTATTTTGAAGTGCTGGTGCTTTAAGCTATATAGTGTAAGTGATAAATCCCGATTGACATCGTGAAATTGATCCACAAATCGCGATGCATCGATTTATTGCCCCAGCCCTACAATTAAACATTTTATACATTTTAAAATCTTGCCAATTACTTACAAAGCACTAAATGGTTTAGCTCCGCAGTACTCCGCGTACTTAACGCATTATAGTCCTTCACATCTATTGCGATCTCAAAACTCTGGCCAGTTAATAATACCTAGAATATCAAAAAAATCTATTGCTGGCGGTAGATCCTTTTCCTATTTAGCACCAAAACTTTGGAATAGTCTTCCTAGCATTGTTTGAGAAGCAGACACACTCACAGACTAAAAATGCTGTATTATCCTAGCCTGGCTAACGTCAGACCTCTTTCTCTTTGAGACGTGGTCTGGGAACCACATGTTCATTTTCTCGTATTTGAGGCGTGGTTTACGAATGCCCAGAGCTGTTTATTGGGCGCTACAAATCTCTATCAAATGCGCCTGTACGTAGCTCATAGCCAATCGTTTCAATTATACCAGATGACGTATGTAGAGCGACAGATATTCAACGAAGAAGACGACGATGGGTCAGAGATTTATGTGTACACCAGAGTCCTGCACGGGTCCGATTTTGTAAATCCGCACCCACCCGTACCCGCAGTGCTTAAAACGGCACCCGACCCGTTTCCCGACAGCAGCACTAATTAAAATCTGCACCCGACCCGACCCGCTTAAAATAGAACCGACACCCGACCCGCACCCGAAATAAAATCAGTTTAGACTATCACATTATAGACACACTTACAAAATTATTTATTGCCAGGTCACACAGAAGTTATTACACGACAATTAACACAAGGACAACTTCAGCCGAAGCTGTCAAAAGGCCGATACATGAAGAACATGGCTAACGTTACCACAAAACTGAGTAGCCTTATCACATTTTACCAATCGAACAGACGCGGCTACAACACTATATCTGCCACGCAATTTCGTCTAGCCTACATCTGACCATTTTGGGTTCAAACACGCCCTGCACACCACACATACTTAACAGTGTTAAATATGAAAAATACCGTTCGATAGAACTGCTTTGTTACCCCAGTTTCTGTGTGCTTCCTCAGGGATGAAGTTCCACATTTGCAGCTATCCAACACGAAAATGTTTGCAGCAAAGCCTTTCACAATATTTTCTTCAGATAACTCCAAATTTCTCCCACACACTGGACTTGATTTTTGATGACGTATTGTCGACAACTTTATAATCTCCACTAGCTATTCTTTTCTTCAACTCCTCAGCATCCATCTCGACAACTGCAAGCAGATCGCGCGTGCGGATATGATGAATTTTTAAAAGTGAAAGTAGCCTAGGTCAGTGGTTCCCGATTCCAGTCCTCGTGACCCACTGCTCTGCACATTTTGTATGTCTCCCTTATTTAACACACCTGAACCAGATCATCAGCTCATTAGGAGAGACTCCATGAACTGAACTGAGTGTGTCAGATAAGAGAGACCTACAAAATGTGCAGAGCAGCGGGTCACGAGGACTGGAATTGGGAACCACTGGCCTAGGTAACGTTATAGATCCTGGGAGGGCGTGGCGTGTTGGCACAAATAAACTGATGTGGATTTTAAATGATTTTATCAACTTGAAATACAGGCATATTTTTGTAGATGTGTTCCTAAAAATATGCATATATTTTTACGTCTGTCATGTTGGATCATAGATATAAACAAACTGCTTTGGTGTGTCGCATAGGTGTCGTCATCGTCTTGCTGCTCCCTCCCCGTTCTGTGATTGGTTCCCTAGCTGAGGCGAAAATCTGGTCCATGGAATCCATGCTGACTAGCAGCGTGAATAAAATCGCGCTGCGCTCAAGGCAGCATGGGGAAACCCAGGCTAGTATTATCCAGGTCAGACAAGTAATTGGCGATGTCACTTTGTAAAGAAGGACTACACGCCCGCGCATATATTCAAACGAGCATACCTATAGACTAAACACGTAATATCCATGTGCACGCCGTCACCGTTTTCACAGATTCATGTTTTTTAAGTTTACACAGAGATTATAACGGTATCGTTTTCAAAATTGTGGAAAAAAACTATTTCAAACAAAGAATGAGAATTGTGTTCTCAGGCCACCAAAATGTCGTTGTTGTGTAAATGAACAGCCAGAATGCATTATAAGTTTTCTTATTTTTGTTTTTGAAAACGGTGTCGTGTAAGCGACCCCATAGTTGATAACTAATGATTTTTACAAAGGAAATTAATCAATTAAAAACTTACTTCAGCTGGACAATGACTTTCTTCTAGAGCTGCTGTACAGCCAAAACAATCTTTGTCGCATTCATTTCTTATTATCACTGTAAAACTGCTTGGAAACTATCTTTATTGTAAAACGCGCTATATAAATTAAGGTGACATGATTTAGTCAAGGCTGCAAAACTGACTCCATAACAAATATGGTAAAACTATCACTTCTTCCACTAAAGATTACTTAGCTTAGAAGAACTTGATGTTGTAACAGAAACTATTGACTCTCTTTTCTAGCACTTTAGACATGGTTGCTCCTTTGCACTTAAGAAGATTAAGGATATAGTCAGACAGCATGGTATAATAAGTACACTCTGGCCCTCAAGAAAGCAGCCTGGAAAATGCAGCTGTAAGAAAACAAAACTAGAGGTATTTCGCATTACATGGAAGGACAGTTTATCTGCCTACAGATATTTATTTGTTACAGTGGCTAAATTACCGAGAAATAAAGCTTCAACTCCAGGCATTTCCAAAAAGCACAGGAGTAATGGCTTTATGAATTTCTTTACTTGCTAGATTGATACTATTAATAGTTCCTTGAACTACCCTGTGTGAAAGCCCCTAATAACTGCATTTTTTTTAAAACCCTGCTGATTACTCATAAAGCCCTGAATGGTTTAGCTCCCCAGTACTTGAGCGAGCTCTTAACACATTATAGCCCTTCATGTTTGTTGCAGTCTAAAAATCTGGTCAGTTGATAATACCTAAAATATTAAAATCTACTGCTGGCGGTAGATCCTTTTCCTATTTAATGTTCAAACTCCTGGAATTGTTCGGGAAGCGGACACACTCGGTTTAAACTCAGTTAAAACACATCTCTTTAACCTGGCATAAACATAACACACTATCACATTTCTATCATTCAAATCCATTAAAGGATTATTAGGCGCCCTGAATTAGGTCAACCTGAGCTGGGAAAACTTCTAGCGCCTAGACACGACCACAACCCATGATGTAGTCAGCCGGATCCGGGCCGTATCCAGATCAGATGGAGGACCTGCACCTAGACACGACCACAACGCATGATGTAGTCAGCCGGATCCGGGCCGTATCCAGATCAGATGGAGGACCTGCACCTAGACACGACCACAACCCATGATGTAGTCAACCGGATCCGGGCCGTATCCAGATCAGATGGAGGACCTGCGCCTAGACACGACCACAACCCATGATGTAGTCAACCGGATCCGGGCCGTATCCAGATCAGATGGAGGACCTGCACCTAGACACGACCACAACCCATGATGTAGTCAGCCGGATCCGGGCCGTATCCAGATCAGATGGAGGACCTGCACCTAGACACGACCACAACCCATGATGTAGTCAGCCGGATCCGGGCCGTATCCAGATCAGATGGAGGACCTGCACCTAGACACGACCACAACCCATGATGTAGTCAGCCGGATCCGGGCCGTATCCAGATCAGATGGTGAACCTGCGCCTAGACACGACCACAACCCATGATGTAGTCAGCCGGATCCGGGCCGTATCCAGATCAGATGGAGGACCTGCGCCTAGACACGACCACAACCCATGATGTAGTCAGCCGGATCCGGGCCGTATCCAGATCAGATGGAGGACCTGCGCCTAGACACGACCACAACCCATGATGTAGTCAGCCGGATCCGGGCCGTATCCAGATCAGATGGTGGACCTGCGCCTAGACACGACCACAACGCATGATGTAGTCAGCCGGATCCGGGCCGTATCCAGATCAGATGGTGAACCTGCGCCTAGACACGACCACAACGCATGATGTAGTCAGCCGGATCCGGGCCGTATCCAGACCAGATGGAGGACCTGCGCCTAGACACGACCACAACGCATGATGTAGTCAGCCGGATCCGGGCCGGATCCAGACCAGATGGAGTACCTGCGCCTAGACACGACCACAACGCATGATGTAGTCAGCCGGATCCGGGCCGTATCCAGATCAGATGGAGTACCTGCGCCTAGACACGACCACAATGCAGCCCTGAATGTCAGTGAAGACCATGAACTCTAGACGAGCCGTAGAGACAGATCCCCTGTGAAAACATGACAGCCATCGGCACAGACGAGTCCTGCACAGAACAGACTCTATGGCCAGCTTCAACTCCTCCGTATGCCAGCGTGATGCATCACAATATTCAAGCAGAAGGAACTGGATGAAATATGCTGAATGATACTATATATGCAACCTGACTTGATGCAGCCGTATCATAATAACACAGTGTTCGTCGTTGGCCAGAGGAGAACTGAGCGACTGAGTCTGGTTTCTCTCAAGGGTTTTCCTCAGTTCTGTCACTGATGGAGTTTGTGTTCGTCACTGTCGCCTCTGGCTTCATTAGTTGGAGACACTAACTGAGCTGATGATGACATCACTGTTTTCTCCAGAACTGCTTTATAGATGAATTGAACGTTTCATATTTGATGATCTTTACACAGTTATTGAACGAAATTAAATCAACATTGAACTGACCTTAACAATGACACTATTTTCTTTTTAGAGCTGCTTTACAGCAGAATTGAACTCTGTTTGCATCATTGAATCATTATTTTCCCATTTATCGGTTTAAAGCTGCTTTTAAACTATCTGTATTGTAAGGTTTTATTTCAGCTAAAAGTAAACATTCTGGAGGGGAAAGACTATATATAAACGCAATCAGAGCATAAATGTATAATATAAAAGAGAAGCAAATGTACCAGCCTGCAGAGTTGTGCAGTTGGATAAAGTCCATGTCCAACGGTACTGTAGGCTGGAGAGAACGCTGATTAAAAAAGAGAAAACAAGCACCGAGCCATTTCCCCCGACAAACAGTTTGAGGCGAGTTGCCTTTATTTAACATAAAAACCTTAATACGGCAACTAACTTCTCCGTCTTGAAGACATTGCAATTTATGACAGGATATGAACCACATGCACATTGGCAGTCGCTCTCAAAAGTTGCTGCTCATTTCATCTGCATAAATCAGGCAGCAATTGGCCTCGTCGTGTAACGCCTCTGTCAGAGCATGTGCACAACACATGCATTTAGTGCTTCACATATCCCAATATGCATTGTGTCATGTATACTTGGACAGTGTAGCTCAACTATGCAAAAACCACTGCAGCTTGACTATTACTTCATGCAAACATACTGACAGATATTTACTAACAAAATAGTACTTGGCCTTCTAAAAATAGAAATATTGTAACAATAGAGTAATGAGTGAATAGCATTGTAGGCATGATTAACGTACCAACAGATGTGGGCATCTCGCCCCACTGGAGCACCACGTCTTTAGTGATGCGGCCGTAGGTGTTGACATACACACCCTCGTCTTCATAACACACCAGCAGCTCAATGCCATCCGTGTTCGGCAGGATGATGATGGCGTGCGACTGGATACTCATCTGAATCTACAACAAAACAAAGAGAGAGGAAGATGAAGGCTGGGAAACGCTGCTGGAAAAATCGAATGCTTTGCACTATCAATACATACGTGAGTTGGCAGATAAATGTCATAGACGGCTCCTGAGTCGACATCCACGGCATGAAACCCAGAGCAGGACCCATAGATGACCTTTAACCTTTGGCCTTCTTCAACTGTCAGGTCAACTAGCAGTGGCTTGTGCACCAGATCACCAAACGACTACCACAGAAAGAGAGAAATGTCATCATGGTTTTATTGTGAGATTAGTCTTCTTTTTAAATTTTACTATAAATATCAGCATACGTAATAAATATTACATATTTATTTGTAACATGGCCCATTTACACTAAGGATGATAACTATAACTATATAATAACTATATTAGCGTCCACACTAACGCACAATATTGCTTATTATAAGTGCACTGCGATTAAATGCTCAAGCTCTTTTAAGCAGGATGGATTCTGATTGGCTGTCAACTGTCTGAACCTCCAGAGTGATTCCAACAACATCGTTCCTCTGTGCCGTTATCGTTATAGTATAACTTTATACACCTCGCCGCTAAGAGACGAGCAAACCGTTTACAACAGCACATCCTGCTTGACTCGTTCTCATGGACATATTAGGTTCGTCACCTTGAAAGCCATGAATTTGTGGTATGGTTTGGGAGCCCACGCATACACCTCTACTGAATTCTTCAGGGCTAGAACCAAGAACTTGATCCTCTCGTACTTCACTACAGACCAAACAAACAACAGACGTCAGTGCAATACTGTGCAGCAATGACAGGGATAACCAGATCAAGACTTCATTAAAGTACCTCTTTAAGGTGTTTTCTGCAGAGTAGATATAACAAACCAGGACTTTGTTTTAGGGAATCTTTTGGATAGGAACACATACCGACTTTGTAGTGCACACAGCCCTCCAGGTCTCCAACGGTGGTCCAGCCCTGCTTCTTCTCCACTTCAGGGTCATTGTGGAGGATCTTGTTCCTCAGCCACGAAAGATAGTACACACGCAGTTTATTCTTCTTCCCTAGGATTGGAAGCTGGAATCAACATGTGCGCTTTGTGTCTGTGCCCATGACTTATAATAATAATAATTCATTACATTTCTATAGCGCTTTTCTAGGTACTCAGAGCGCTTTACACGTGGAAGGGGGGAATCTCCTCAACCTCCACTTACTGAACTTAGTCACATTATTTAACAAATTTAACTCCGTTTATATATATATAAAATGTTCTAGCAATTATGTATGATAAATTGTGACATTTTCTCTGTATTTTCCCATAAGACTGAAGAGAGAATCGAAAGAATACTGTAAGGAAATCATGATTTTGCACTGATCTTCAACCAGGGCTTAAATAAACTAGAGCTTTAGGGTTATAGGATTTCATGGCTGAGCTGAAACCTTTTCAAATATAATGGAAAAAAGACCAAACATTTCCAAAGAATTTGCCATATAACAAATTACTTCTATACACCTTTTACATTTATAAAGAATTTGCAGCCAGTCTAAATAACTAAGCAACTTCAACGTAAAGTACAGGACTTCCTGTGTGTCATGCAACATTTCAACATGTCTAAACATGATAAAGTACAGCATGTGTCACTACAATTTTAAAACTAGGTTTGCACAGTTTTGTCATGTCTGAGACTTTACCACAAAGACAGACAGAAATAGAAGAAAATAGGGGAACTACATTGTTTGTGAAGGTATGCAAGAGAACCGAATCACAAGAGAGGATGTTATGTAACACTGAAAGCACGAACACACGGAAACATCCTCCTACATACAGGTCAATACCCAGAGATCCTGTACAAGGCTTCGGTACCTGATATTGTCACTAGTACATTAAGTCCCTCCAAAACATCCATTTGTTGAAAGCGTCTACGACTAATAAGCGGGTAGACTTTCCCTTGACCGCTGCGATCCAGAAGCATGAGTCCGCTCTCTGTCCCGACTAACAGATTAACACCTGAGGGAGAGAGAGAAACAGAGGAAAAACTGCTTTAACTCACTCTCTTAAACACTTATCTAACATCACTCCCGTGAACTCTAGTGTCGAGTCAGAATTAAACTGTTCAAAGCCGGTTCCTCTTCTGTGACCATTTTCTGATACCAAATATTCATGGAAAGGAAAGTTGCTTCAGAGGCAGAACAGGTTATTTTGATGAACGATCAAATGTTGGTTTTCTTTGGGGGAAACACGCACTGATCAGTCATACACAAGAAGACCAGGAGTGTTTATTAAAGGAGAACTCCGGTCAATTTTAACATTGAGCTCATTTTTTTGTACATTTGGAGTGCTGTCAGTACAGAGAACAACGACAAAAATCAGTGTTTCCTACACCGTGTTATCCTCTTTTTAAAATGTGCACCCTGTTGACTTCAATGGGGCAAGTTTTAAACCTGCTTTTAGCCTCTTAACATCCTTGATGTGTCATTACAGGTGCACAGGTCATGTGAGTGATTCCTTCGGAGTGAACGCGGGTGAATCTGACTGCAGTAGATGTGAAAGATATTAATAAAAATGATGTTTATTCAGCCAGCGCACATACCTGTATTTACATCCTGTTTTCAGTCGAAGTCCACAGTAGTCGATTGTCGAGTTCACGCGCGTGATCATAGGTACTAAACCTATGCGCAGGAATCACTCACATGACCTGTGCACTTGTAATGACACATCAAGGATGTTAAGAGGCTAAAAGCAGGTTTAAAACTTGCCCCATTGAAGTCAACAGGGTGCAAATTTTAAAAAGAGGGCAACACCGATTTTTGTCGTTGTTCTCTGTATTGACAGCACTCCAAATGTACAAAAAAATGAGCTCAATGTTAAAATTGACCAGAGTTCTCCTTTAAGAAAGTTAACTGTGGCGATGTCATATTGACTTCCATGCAATAACAGATAGATTGCACTCAATCATGCCCTGAAGTTAATAGAAGAAGAATATATTTAGGACACATAATGTAATTAATAAAAGTAATGTACATAAGTGCAAAATGTGAGACCAGCATTTCTCTGGTAAAGAGACTGAAGCCAAGTTTCGCTGTGATTTCAGTCTTGTGTTTCTGTAGCACTGGATTCTTGCAGCCGCGAGTCGAGAGAAGTTTCACTTCACAGCTTAAAGGCCTGTACACACTAGGGCGACTATCGCGCGCTTATCGCCAGTGTTTTTCGACAGGTCTTTGTGTTCATACACAAGTGATTTTCACTGCCGATGCGCCGAGTGAACATGCAAATTCACTCCCTGAAAGTAGATGGTGCTTATTGTAAAACAGAAATACCCCGGTACACAAGGTGGCGCTGCGCAACTTTACACTTCTGACACCCGCTTGTCACACAGAAGAAGAGAGCCAGTATTTAAGTGCTTGCCAACACCATTCACACACTTTTTGCTAACAGATTTTTGTAGTCGCTGTGACGTTTGTCAAAGTTCTTTGTGTTCAGACACCGAAGAGACCAGTATTCATCTTGCCTCGTTGCATCTTCTTCTTCGTCTTCTATCAATGTGTTCTGGGCAAAACCGTTCTGTGCTTGAGCGCACCAGGTACTGTAACTTCAGCAGCTCCAGACACATGAACAAAAGCGCCAATCTCATTGGTTGGCCAGTTTCAAACCAAAAAAACCTAACCCGAGGCGTAAAAAAAAAAACGTTTTTACGCCTGGCGTTTTGTGCGTCGGTGTGCATATTCACATTGGCGCCCTTTGTTTAGTCCCAAGACGTTAAACGTCGGCGAAAAGTGCATGCAATAATGGTGCTGTGTGCACACGCCTTTAGGCTTCAATTCAATTACTGTGACGTAATCAGTGTACAACTAATCCAAATAATGTTTGGCATGTGTAAGAAATACATGCATCAATGTGCACTGGCAAATCGAGACCACAGACCCTTTGATTGAGCTTGTTGGACTGGTGTTGGGCTGGTGTTGGACTGGTGTTGGACTGGTGTGCTGGACTGGTGTGTTGGACTGGTGTGCTGGACTGGTGTGTTGGTCTGGTGTGTTGGTCTGGTGTGTGTGTTGGACTGGTGCTGGACTGGTGTTGGACTGGTGTGTTGGACTGATGTGTTGGACTGGGGTGTTGGACTGGGGTGTTGGACTGGTGTTGGACTGGTGTGCTGGACTGGTGTTTGACTGGTGTGCTGGACTGGTGTGCTGGACTGGTGTGCTGGACTGGTGTGCTGGACTGGTGTGCTGGACTGGTGTGTTGGACTGGTGTGTTGGACTGATGTGTTGGACTGGTGTGTTGGACTGGTGTGTTGGACTGGTGTGTTGGACTGGTGTGCTGGACTGGTGTGTTGGACTGGTGTGTTGGACTGGTGTGCTGGACTGGTGTGCTGGACTGGTGTGCTGGACTGGTGTGTTGGACTGGTGTGTTGGACTGGTGTGTTGGACTGGTGTGTTGGACTGGTGTGCTGGACTGGTGTGCTGGACTGGTGTGCTGGACTGGTGTGTTGGACTGGTGTTGGACTGGTGTGTTGGACTGGTGTTGGACTGGTGTGTTGGACTGGTGTGTTGGACTGGTGTGTTGGACTGGTGTGCTGGACTGGTGTGTTGGACTGGTGTTGGACTGGTGTGTTGGACTGGTGTGTTGGACTGGTGTGTTGGACTGGTGTATTGGACTGGTGTGTTGGACTGGTGTGTTGGACTGGTGTGTTGGACTGGTGTGTTGGACTGGTGTGCTGGACTGGTGTGCTGGACTGGTGTGTTGGACTGGTGTTGGACTCACCCCACAGAGCAGCGCACAAGATCTCAGAGTTGAACCTCTTCTTGTATTTGCGTATCTCTGGCGTGTCGTTCTGTGGCCGAGTGTTGACAGGATTGACGTTGACCACCGAACCCTTACGGGACGCGTCCTGACGCAGAGCCTCCTGCAGTCGAGCATCATTACTGTAACCTGAGGAACATCACGATGTTTGGGCAAATCAACTCACATTTATCTGGGTAGCACTTTCACACACACAGCTTCACAGAAAACCATGGTCTTAATGTTTATATCATCTAAACATCTTCATGACTCAATCGTATTTATCGGATTAGAGTTGGATGATAATTGCTTTACGTGAGTGTACTGTATGTATATGGATAAATACATACTCCTCACAGGAAAAACAAAACACAGCAACAATTAAGAGAATATTTGTTGCATTAAGTTATTTTGACATTATTTTCATGACAATAAGGTAATATTTACCCCCAAATTCTGATTACTGTAATGCACTTAAATTTTTTCATTCATATTTCCAATTATTATTATTTTTTAAGTCAATAAATTAAATGCAGTACAACAAATACTAGTCTGGTGTATAAATAATTTTAATAGGAAAAAAAGGTCAACAGAATTGAGAATGGGGTTTTCTAAAATGTGCGTTCTGGTAATGAGAATTTAAGGGGAAATCATTTCTTCATTTGTCCAAAAAAAGAGGCTCAATTGCTGTAAGCATTTTTTTTCTTTTAATATATATATAAATATATATATATAAATATATTTTTTTATTTTTTTATTCACTTTTTAATGAAAATTTGTAGCACTTTCCAAGATCTGCGAGAAAGGTCAAACGATTGACACAGATTATCTGAGGCATAATGTTGATTACCACACAAATACTTTTTAACTCATCCCTAGTGTTCTCCCAGAGCAGCAGAAGCGCCCCGTTGGCTCTCACACACACTCACCAGCGTTATTGAGCGCGCTGCCGGTGGACGGAGACACCTGGAGGAGGCGCGGGTCGATGAAGGGAGTGAACGAGGAGGAAGACTTGTGCTTCGGCACAGTGGGAGTCTGTGAGAGGACCGGCAGCAAACAATCAGAAAACACCGGAAATTACAGTACACTTCAGTAAATGTAGGAAAGTTTGAAAAAACTCAACAAGAACTAAACACACAAATGATAAAATATGAATGACTTGATGGTGGTTGGTGAAAATAAAATACGAATAGACTGATGGAAACAATGATCATTGCAATTCTTAGAATGAGAAAGGAACAACAAGGGAGGAAATGGATGCAAGCAAGCTGAAGGAGAAACACCTCTGACAAAAGCATTTCTCTTTTCTTGGTTTCTGGGGTTCAGTTACGTCACGTCTGATTTCCTGCTGCAATCATTCTCACGCATTACAGCGAAGAGGAGTTTCTTCTCATTGGACAAGCACACAGCTCAAATTTTGTGACGTCGTTTTAACAGAAAAAATGACTTGTTCAGCCTGTACAGATCAGTTCAGTTTGCAAGAAATGGTGTCTTAAGGGCTTGACGACACGTAAACCACTGTCTTCCACTGGATTCGAAAGATCGGGAAATAGACGTCGGCTGACTGTGGACTTTGCGTCCAATTGGCCGAGAGATTTATGAAGAAAACTCATAAAAATATTATCAATAATATGAAAAAAACTCACAATTAAATGTCAAATAGTGCTGAACTTTATTGGAAAATGATCAATAATGATTTAACCATGACAATGTTTTATAATTAAAAACATTAATAAAATTAGCTATGCTTCATCACCACAGACACATAAAAGTACTGCTTTTATCCATTTTATTTTATTGTCATATGATATATATAAATGTATAAAAAGGAGAGGGGGAAAAAAAGGATACAAATCAAATCTATTCAGGTCTTGTTAATATTCACTACATTGCCAAAAGTTTTGGGACGTCTGCCTTTACATGCACATGAACTTATCCGTAGGGTTTAATATGGAGTTGCTCCACCCTTTGCAGCTATAACATCTTCAACTCTTCTGGGAAGGCTTTCCACAAGGTTTAGGAGTGTGTTTATGGGAATTTTTGACCATTCTTCTAGAAGTGCATTAGTGAGGTCCCTGATGTTGGAGGAGAAGCTCTCAGTCTCCACTCTAATTCATCCTAAAGCTGTTCTCTCGGGTTGAGCTCAGGACTCTGTGCAGGAGTCCAGTTCCTCCACACCAAACTCCTCATCCATGCGTTTATGGACCTGCTTTGTGCACTGGTGCATAGGTGGGAGCATGAAATTGTCCAAAATGTCTTGGTATGCAGAAGCATTCAGAGTTCCTTTCACTGGAACTAAGGGGCCAACCCCTAAAAACAACCCCACACCATAATCCCCCCTCCACCAAACTTTACACTGGGCACAATGCAGTCAGGCAAGTACCGTTCTCCAGGCAACCGCCAAACCCAGACTCGTCCATCAGATTGGCTGTCAGAGAAGAGTGATTAGTCACTCCAGAGAACACATCTCCACTGCACCCCACGCTTTACACCACTGCACCCCACGCTTTACACCACTGCACCCCACGTTTTACACCACTGCACCCCACGCTTTACTCCACTGCACCCCACGCTTTACACCACTGCACCCCACGCTTTACTCCACTGAATCCCACGCTTTACACAAATGCACCCCACGCTTTACACCACTGCACCCCACGCTTTACTCCACTGCATCCCACGCTTTACACAAATGCACCCCACGCTTTACACCACTGCATCCCACGCTTTACACCACTGCATCCCACGCTTTACACCACTGCACCCCACGCTTTACTCCACTGCATCCCACGCTTTACTCCACTGCATCCCACGCTTTACACCACTGAATCCCACGCTTTACACCACTGCACCCCACGCTTTACACCACTGCACCCCACGCTTTACTCCACTGCATCCCATGCTTTACTCCACTGCATCCCACGCTTTACACCACTGAATCCCACGCTTTACACCACTGCACCCCACGCTTTACTCCACTGAATCCCACGCTTTACACCACTGCACCCCACGCTTTACACCACTGCACCCCACGCTTTACTCCACTGCACCCCACGCTTTACTCCACTGCATCCCACGCTTTACACCACTGCACCCCACGCTTTACTCCACTGCATCCCACGCTTTACTCCACTGCATCCCACGCTTTACACCACTGAATCCCACGCTTTACACCACTGCACCCCACGCTTTACTCCACTGAATCCCACGCTTTACACAAATGCACCCCACGCTTTACACCACTGCACCCCACGCTTTACTCCACTGCATCCCACGCTTTACTCCACTGCATCCCACGCTTTACTCCACTGCACCCCACGCTTTACTCCACTGCACCCCACGCTTTACTCCACTGCACCCCACGCTTTACACCACTGCATCCCACGCTTTACTCCACTGCACCCCACGCTTTAACTCCACTGCACCCCACGCTTTACTCCACTGCACCCCACGCTTTACTCCACTGCACCCCACGCTTTACACCACTGCACCCCACGCTTTACTCCACTGCACCCCACGCTTTACTCCACTGCATCCCACGCTTTACTCCACTGCATCCCACGCTTTACTCCACTGCATCCCATGCTTTACACCACTGCATCCCACGCTTTACACCACTGCATCCCACGCTTTACACCACTGCATCCCACGCTTTACTCCACTGCATCCCACGCTTTACACCACTGCATCCCACGCTTTACACCACTGCATCCCACGCTTTACTCCACTGCACCTCCACGCTTTTACACCACTGCATCCCGCGCTTTACACCACTGCACCCCACGCTTTACTCCACTGCATCCCACGCTTTACACCACTGCACCCCACGCTTTACTCCACTGCATCCCACGCTTTACTCCACTGCACCCCACGCTTTACACCACTGCATCCCACGCTTTACACCACTGCATCCCACGCTTTACTCCACTGCATCCCACGCTTTACACCACTGCACCCCACGCTTTACACCACTGCACCCCACGCTTTACTCCACTGCATCCCACGCTTTACTCCACTGCATCCCACGCTTTACTCCACTGCATCCCACGCTTTACTCCACTGCATCCCACGCTTTACTCCACTGCATCCCACGCTTTACTCCACTGCATCCCACGCTTTACTCCACTGCATCCCACGCTTTACTCCACTGCACCCCACGCTTTACTCCACTGCATCCCACGCTTTACTCCACTGCATCCCACGCTTTACTCCACTGCATCCCACGCTTTACTCCACTGCACCCCACGCTTTACTCCACTGCATCCCACGCTTTACTCCACTGCATCCCACGCTTTACTCCACTGCATCCCACGCTTTACACCACTGCACCCCACGCTTTTACACCACTGCACCCCACGCTTTACACCACTGCACCCCACGCTTTACTCCACTGCATCCCACGCTTTACACCACTGCATCCCACGCTTTACACCACTGCACCCCACGCTTTACTCCACTGAATCCCACGCTTTACACCACTGCACCCCACACTTTACACCACTGCACCCCACGCTTTACACCACTGCACCCCACGCTTTACACCACTGCACCCCACGCTTTACACCACTGCACCCCACGCTTTACGCCACTGCATCCCACGCTTTACGCCACTGCATCCCACGCTTTACTCCACTGCATCCCATGTTTTACACCACTGCATCCCGCGCTTTACTCCACTGCATCCCACGCTTTACTCCACTGCATCACACGCTTTACACCACTGCATCACACGCTTTGCATTGCACTTGGTGATGTAAGGCTTGAATGCAGCTGCTCGGCCATGGAAACCCATTCAATGAAGCTCTATGAACTGTTGGTGAGCTAATCTGAAGGCCACAGAAGTGTGGAGGTCTGTAGCTGTTGACTCTGCAGAAAGTTGGTGACTTCTGCGCACTGTGAACCTCAGCATGCGCTGACCCCGCTCTGTGATTTTACATGGCCTTCCACTTCGTGGCTGAGTTGCTGTTGTTCCCAATTGCTTCCACTGTTATAATACGACTAACAGTTGACCGTGGAATATTTAGAAGTGAGGAAATTTTCGAGTTCACTGTGCTCCTGAGAGCAACCCATTCTTTCACAAAAGTTTGTAGAGGCGTCTTCTTGCGTAGGTGCTTGATTTTATACAACTGTAGCCATGGAAGTGACTGGAACACCTGAATTCAATGATTTGGAGGGGTGTCCCAATACTTTTGGCAATATAGTGTATGTGTGCAAGAACCTTTCGTGAAAGTTTTGCCATGCTTAAGTTTTGTATTGAAGTAAAACATATTTGAAATAAATATTCGAAATCTATCACTATTAAATTCGACTCGTTATATTGTGCTGACTTTTTAGATGTATGTATTTGACCTCCTACATTTCTGTACTGTACTGGACATCAACTTTAACTAAAAATTATTGTATCTGTATGAAGCAAAGGTGACACTTTTTTATTCAAACAGGTGAATTCAAGGATAGTTCACCCAAAAATTAAAATTAGCCCATGATTTACTCACCCTGAAGTCATCCTAGGTGGATATGACATTCTTCTTTCAGACAAATACAATCAGAGTTTTATTAAAAAATGTCCATTCTCCTCCAAGCTTTATAATGAGAGTCAATGGCTGGAGATAATTTGAAGCCCAAAAAAGTGCATCCATCCATTATAAAAGTAATCCATATGGCTCCAGGGGGTTAATAAAGGCCTTCTAATGTGAAGTCATGCGTTTGTGTAAAGAAAATATCCATATTTAAAACTTTATAAACTATAATCACTAGCTTCCAACAGACGGCCATATGCATTAATTTATGGTGGAAGAGTAACCCCTGACCCGACGGCGACACATGATGAACGTGGAAACTCAGACGAAAGAGCAAAACAAAACACTGGTTGTGAATTAGGAATTTTGAAATGTCGGAGGATATCTATATAATAGAAGAGGAGCTTCAGTTTGTTGTACAGCCCTATTTGTTTAAACCGCGAGAGGCGTCTAAGCTTACGATACTCCTACATCCTCCGTCATACACGCATCACAGGTTACTCGTGGCGCAAGTCGACTTGCGTAGTATGCGTACGGCGGAAGCTAGTTATTTTAGATTATAAAGTTCTAAATATGGCTATTTTTCTTACACAAGCACATGGCTTCGCTTCAGAAGGCCTTTATTAACCCCCCGGAGCCGTGTGGAGTATTTTTATCATGGATGGATGCACTTTTTTGGGCTCCAAATTTTCTTTAGCCATTCACTCCCATTATAAAGCTTGGAAGAGCTAGGACATTTTTTTAATAAAACTCAGATTGTATTTGTCTGAAAGAATAATGTCATATACACCTAGGATGACTTGACGGTGAGTAAATCATGGGCTAATTTTTGGGTGAACTAACCCTTTAAGACAAAAGGCGGGTTTTTCATCCTGGACTAAAACATGCAGTTCTCCAATCTCCACATTTAAAATTTCTGATCTTAAAAGTTCTTGACACTATGTAATGATAAATCATACTTCATACATGTTTTCAAGCGTCCGCTGGCTGCGCATCATTCTGATCCTCATTGTGTTCATCTATTTCAAACAAGAATGACCAGGACAGCCCATTGGCACAGTTTGATCAAAATAATAAAAATAAAGACCTTATTATGGCATTGTTGGAGTCATGACATGAGGAATCACATTTGATCTTTTGATATGTCATTGTACCATAAACAATGACTGTAAGTTTCAGAGCTCAGAAATTCCTTCGCACTAGCATTTGTTGAAACCAAGCTACTTCCTCCACATTGAGCATCACACTAGATAGTGTACACTGACCGACGCTAGCTCATTCACTGCGGTGAGCGCTGATGTGAAGGAGAGAGATACTCACGCTAAAAGGCACCTGGGGAAGATCAGTATGTGGACGTGATAAACTGCACCTTTTCTACACCGGACGCGAGCGTGTCAACAACGCTGTCTTCACTGGACACG